>NC_090983.1:61505000-61692500 GCF_041146395.1 Eulemur rufifrons | reverse complement strand
TCAAGTTCAAGGACAAGTCTTTTTCTTACGAAATGCATGACATTCAAAAAAAGACAACAAATAAATACTACATGTACAATATGTAGCAATGAGGTAGAAATGGTTATAAAGAACAATGTTTGAATATACGTCAGATGAAAAAAGAAAAAAAAAAGAAATGAATATTCTCTAGCAACTGCATATCCACAAGGGAAACTCATCCACACACCCACACCCACACACCAGAGGAGGGGGAGGAAGTTAGAGGGAGAGTTTTAAGCCTGGAAATAAACTTTTGCTTTTTTTTGTATCATAAGACAACTAGAAGAAATGAATGTGCTCCCAACCTCGGTGTACTACAGAACCATTTTATAAATATTTAACATTCTATAGGACTGATTCATATATTCTCACACAACTCTGTGGCAAGGCTGACCCATGCTGCCGACATTCTACATATCACTGAGACAGGGAGGTGAAATTTTCCTGCTTTCAGTCTAATTGTCTTTGACAATTGCAGTGCCTAGTGCTACACTGCTTGTGTTGTATTTAAAAACAGGGGAAAGAGGAGAGACTTGTTCATTAAAGATGCAGTATCCCTGGTTCACACAAATGCATCTGGCAGGTTCAAAATCGAATGTCAACCAGAGGTCTTAGCAGAGTGTGAGATTCAGTTCATGTGTTGGTTAGTCACAAGTACAGCTGGTTGTGAATTCTGAAATACTAATAGCTCCATGTTTGCTAATGTGCTTCATATAAAAATCAGCAGGTGATTCAACAACTGAAGACTTTACTTTTCAAAAGGAAAAAACATGTTAAAACACTTTGAATCATAAAGTGGTCATGTGTATCTGTGCACATATGAAGAAAGGAAATAACCAGTTGCTTCTGAATAATGTAAGATGGATGTTTGTTTTAAAGTTCAAATAGGTGGTGGTGAAAACAGAACACACACATACACACACACAAACACGCCAATTTCATATATATATATGCATATATATATATATATATATATTAGAACTTTACTTTAGTGGCCTCAATAGTTAAACTGTGTCCCTTTCACTTTGCAAAACACAGATTCAATGATCATGATACCTAATTCTTGCTAAGAAACATGAGGATGGGATTATAGAAGTATCTTTCTGCTTGGAGTTGGATACATTTTTAGAGAAACAAATTCTAAATGTCTCTGAAACATACTTTCCAACCCACAAATATATTTAAATTTACAAAGACCTATTGTAGGAATTAATTTGGATTTTTTTTGGATGTATTCTTTTGAAAACTGCATAGCCAAGTACTATGCAACCGATGTAAATTGACCTTGCTATTTTACATAGCATAGCCTCTGGATAGCTTTTATCACTCACCCAGATGGTGTTTGGCCTATGTATTTTAGTGGAATGGTTTATTTTCTCCTTGATAGGTTTCAAATGCACAAGAAAACATTATACCCGTCTATCTGCATTTGAGTAGAATACAAACTGACTAATAGATAAACATTCCGTGTGAAAGTAAATAGCCTTAAAGTATACTGCCTTCACATTCCATTGATCAGCTCAGTCAGCAAAGTTTTCCATGTTGTCACTAATGTTCTAAGTATTTTGGAGAGAAGCATGCCAGAAGTGCAGAGTATTTCCATTTGTGTCACATATACGGTCATTAAGAACTACCTCTTGAATTTCTATGGATCCTAGTACTGAAGTAGTTTCCTCATTTCCTTTTTGTCCCTGTTGGAAATGTTGTTACAGTTGGGAAGAAAGGAATTAGGGGCGGTTAAGTGGACTGGCTCAATCTCCTGGCCAGACGGCGAGGGATTTGGACTGGCTCATTACCTTACCTTCATTAGTAGCCTTCTCCAAATTCTTAGCAGTCAAAAAGAGGCCAAGAGTATGAAGCCCAATTACATAGATTGTACTATCACTGATCGCACACATTCACTTCTGAGGATGTACCCCACCCCCACGCCAAGTTCCAGAATGGATGGTCAGAAAAGAGCTCATTATTGGGCTAGTCTATAGGGGAGCTCATAATGCCGCCATGCAGAATCAAAGACTCACAGGAGACCACTGTCTACTCAAAGGTCAGCCTTATCTCCTCTAACAGATCTTCATTTCTTCAACATGCCCAATTTCCTAAGAGATCAAATCTTGGATTTTGTGAGGCGAAATGAAAATCACACACGTCTTGGGCTTCTGCCTAAATACATAGATTTTTGACCACTCATATCTCAAACTCATTTGTAAGTCACTCATAGCTCTAATTTTTAAGTCATTTAAAGCTAAAAGCCAAGTTGTACGACTTCAATTTACTTTCAGTTTTATAAATGAGTGTAAAACACAATAGTGCAGTCATATATTTGGCATTAAGTCTTACCAGCCACAAAAAAAAAAAAAAAAAAAAAATGTGGGTCAATATTGGATTTTCCAAAGTTGTCTAAATAAGACTGGGTTTGTCAAAACTTGCCAGATGCTTTCAAGTGAACACAGCATGTTGGCGGATATGAAATGTAATATCTAAAAGACAGAAAATAGGTCAGCACTGTGCAAAAGTAAACTTGTCACTGAGATCAATATGAACCTACAAGTTAATGTGGATATTAGAATTTCCTTACAACAAGGTATGAGCAGGGTAGACCCAGAACACGATTGTAGCATTTATTCATTTGTGAAAAGCAGAGAACGTACTTAAGTATTATTTTTTGTATCCTTAATGAAAGGCACTGCTTTTTAATACGTAATATTCATATTTAAGCACAGTTTTAATTGATAGAATATCATAGTAAATTAAATTCTGGTTCATTTGCTCAGTTTTTAGTAACATGAAAAATAAAAACGGGGACTAACGATCAAGCACGATAAAATTTCAGAAATATGAAATCCTCCTTAGCTTTCTCTATGTTAAGTGTTTCAGAGAATTGGACATCATGGATGAGATCGGTAAAAATTTTTGAAGGAAAAAAAATAACAGAAAGACCTTTCTTGGGGCTTCTCATTGCATTTATTTAAATTTTTAAAAAATGTACATCACTTATTGAATACATAAAATGCCAGTGCTTTGCAACAGTTTTGTTACTGCATCTCTAAACTAAAAAGGAAGAGGGGAAAAAACCAGAAAAAATACATTCAAAAAGCCAGGCTGTTCTGCTTATGCATAGGCAGTGGCTTTGGAAAGCTACAGCCTGCACTGTGACTCTTCAGAGGCATTGCCGAGTATCAGCCAGCTATCAATGAAAAGTTGCACATAAAGCATTTAGGGATACAAAGAACAACTTGGTGGGGAGCAGGACAGGAATGGGAAATTAAGAAAAATGCCACATATGCCATGAGGGGGTGGGTAGACTGAGCTGGAAGTAAGCATAAAGACCGATGCTTGTGGAATCTAGATTTATGGGGAAAGATGGAAGAAAACAAAGTAGTATGTTTGGCAAGCTATATTGCAGCGTGTGTGTATACTTCCAATTTTCTACTTTACTTTCCAGGAGAAATGTAACAAAACTGAGGTAGAAATAAACAGGGGAGCACTATAGCCCAGATTTCAAAATGAGAAGCAAAATTGCACTGACAAGAATGGAGTCAAAAAGAAGGAGAGATGATGTGAAGGTTCTTTGTGGAGAGATATATATATATATATGTATGTATGTTGGTTGGTTTGTTTCTGTTTTTATGTGTGTTTGTTGTTTTGGTTGCTATCCTCTGCATTCTATCAAACAGCACGGCAAGCCTATAAGCTAGATTAGTGAATAGAATGACACCATTCCCAGCAGTTTCAAGAGATAACTTGCAAACTACCACCACCACCAACCACCACCTATGCAGTAAAAGGCAGTCATAGTTATTAGGTACTGTGACTTTCAGGGTCCTAAACAGGTGTTGTGGCTGACTGTTCTAGACACTAACACAAACTGAATAAGTAGCTTTCAATTAACCAGTGTACCTTTTAAGAACATTTTCACTTAATTATCAAGGAGCAATGTACTAAGAACTCTTGCAGTTATTGACATAAAGAATTATTCTGTTCTGGTTAATTCCCCATATTTAGTAAAAGAACTTTTTTTTTTTAAATCCTTCCATTTCTACTTTAAATTGTAAATATTCAGTTGTATCACACTTCAGTATTTTTTCTGGATACATTCAAAGTAATTTTCCTTGCTATTTTCCAATTGTTGAGGTAAACATACATTTTAATATAAAGTAACATTGAAGCCTATCCTATTACTCTCAGCAGTACATAGTGCTTTCAACACATTCCTTTGAGGTACTGTACAAATCACAATCACTTTCCTGAGTTTTTGCAGACAAGAACATTAAAAGAAATGAACTGCAGAAATTAAGGTCCAGATTACCGTTACCCTGTTTTACCTGTTCTTAGCTTAATACTGCAGAACAGACAGGATTGAGGAATACTGTTGCTCTTAAAATGGCAAAAATCTGGTTTTCTGTCATAACACAACCGTTCATCTCTTTAGTCCAATAATGTTTGAAGTTAAAGCTCTTTATATTAGCACATGCCACCAATGTAATTGTGAGGCAAACAAAAAATAAAGCACCACTCCAGGCACTTGACAGCAACTAAATCTCGAGAACAGCAGAATGGAATCAACACACGAGGTTCATGTCCTTCTGAAATCAACACACTTGCACCTTGCTCCTTGGTGAGTGTTGTCTAGCTTCAACCGAACTGAGCATCCACATATGCTTTCTGTCATCTGGGGCTTTCAAATCAGAAGCTCTCATTTGATGCACTTTTCCTCCAAATCTACCCTGACTCTAAAGATGCAACTTTAATCGGCGTCTTCCCCAGTACCCTTTGCAATTTAAGCACTACTGGAAAGGGGCTCTATTCCCTATGTAGCAGGTTTTATGTGTGTGTGCCAACATTCATTACATTTTTTTTCCTAAAGAAGTTATCACTGACTGCAACCAAACATTTTGTTCCATTCAACATACATATCAAGCTCTTTTTGAGTTATGCTAGGCTGAATCTTGCAGAAAGCATTTTCAAAGTCTTGATATGTAACGGGCCGCAACTGGCTGGGCATAATGGCTGAAAGGTCTGTGGCTGGCATAGCATGGAGGGGGCCCACTGCTGCTTCCTGACACAAATGAGCCACGTCGAGTCCAGAAAAGCCTTCTGTGCGCTGGACGAGCAGTGCAAACTCCTTGTCATTGAGACAGTAATTGTGCTGTGAGAGCAGTTGTACTATTATCTGGTGCCTCGCTGTGCTGTCGGGAAGTGGGATTAAAAGTCGTTTCATGAAGTACCTCCGAAGAGATTCATCTATTTCTTCTGGTTTACTGGTGGCACAAATTACTACGATTTGGTCCTCAGCCGAAGTTAGTACAGTGTCCAGCTGCATCAGAAATTCGGTTCTCATCCGACTGACTGGACTGTGCTCCTCGCTCACTTGAGAGGAGAGAAGCATGTCAATGTCACTAACGAAAATCACTGAGGGCTGGCGACACCTGGCCACAAGAAAAGAGGCATGGATGATTTTCTCTGCTTCTCCTAACCACTTGGCGACTAGTCCAGAACTGGCAATTTTGAAAAATGTGGCCCCCAGCTGACTAGCTATGCATCGGCCCAATAATGTTTTGCCTGTTCCCCGAGGTCCAAATAAAAGGATGCTTCGAGGTAAGGCCGTCAGTCCACTGAATGCATCTGACCTCAGCACTGGCCATAAAACTTCCTCTTTAATGACAGCCTTCACCAGGTCGAGACCAGCAATGTCATTCCAGTCCACTGGAGGTCCTTGGGTGATAATCTCATTGGTTACCAGGTCAATGAGGTGCGTGTCAGTATTCTTCAGTTGCTCGTCCACAGAGTGGTTGGATGAGGTAGCTGCACGGAGTCCAGGGCCTTGCATTGGGTGAGAGAGGAGCTGCCTGTGCTCCTCCCCATGCTCACTCATTACCGGCGACGTGTACTTCCCAAAGGAGTCACTGGATCTTGATCCCAATGAATTTTTAGCAGTACTGTAGGAAGGAGGGGTCAGAGCCCGACTGGACTGGCTGCTGAATTTCCTTTGCTGTTCAGAGGACATTAACTGCTTTGTTGGCTTAAATGCTAAGGATGATGTTTCAGCACTTCTGTCAAAGCCATTCCCCCGATTTGTGTTTGAAATGCTGTTGTCGGGCATTCTGTACATAGGACTCTGTGTAGATCTCTGTTGGCCATAGCTGTAATTTCCATAACTGGAGTCCATATCTCCTTGCCCTGCCATATAGAAAGCTTTCCTTTTGAGAGAACTTGCCGAACTGTTTGTCAGAGCCGATGGTGCAATAGGCGTCAAACCATGACCCTGGTAGGTGTAGCCAGGAACAGTGGTGGGGGGTAGTGGGGTGGGAGCAGGAATTCCTGAAGGCAGGTATGCTGAAGGAGGAGGGGGTGCACCTCCAGGGCTGTATCCAGACCCCACAGCAGTCTGAGGAGGATAGCTAGCGGAGGGATAGCTGTAACTGGAGAGGTTAGAAGTCCCATTGTAGCCTGGGACCAGGGCTGGTGGCGGCGGAGGTGGCGGCGGCGGCTGCAAGAGCCCAGAGCTATGCAAAGGAGATGGATGAGGTGAAGGAAGTGCAGGTGCTGGCTGGCTGCTGTAAGTAGAATGCAAATACGATCCGTTGTATCCCGGGGCATATTCCTGAGATGGGAGCCCTGCGTGAAGACTGGGTACACTGTGGCTTCCACAGGTGCTACTTGAATAGCTAGGTTCTGTCAGGTTGCTGGCTACCCCGGGAGAGCTCCCTATACTTGCAGAGACATCTGCTGGAGGGAGGGCTGAACTGACTCCAGCTTTGCTGGCAGTGATAACGTCGGGAACACAGTTCATAGGATAAACAGCTTCTGAATTCAAGGAAGGCTGCCAGGGTTCGCTGTCATTTTTCCGACCGTTCACTAGTCCTGATGGTGCATCTGAATAGTTGCTGAGTACGGGTCGGTCCACAGGACCTTCCAAAATGCCAGAATACTTCTCTGCATATTTTTTTAGTAGGTTGGATGCAGTCAGAGCAGATATGTCATCATTCGCCCAGGCGTACTGATAGGTGCGCTGCAAATGACCTCGGTAGGCTTCAACTTTGTGGGCAGGAGACCGAGTGGTTGAGGTGATATCAAAGTGCTGTTCTGGCCACTGGGCATGCTCCGGCGTCCACTGCATCTTCAAGCCTAAGAATTTGGGGGGAAAAAAGTTAATTTACTTAGATATTCATCAGAACTCTTAAAGCTTTTTCCCCCAACTTCTTTTGTTACTTATTATTTTCCACTAATGCTATGCACATTATAAAGGATTTCCACCTCTCTGTGATAGGTACTTTTTAAAATGGACTAAATTTCAGCCCTGTATAAAAAGTAAACTGAATTTTTTTTAAAAAAAAAGCTCTGTAGAAGACTTAAATTTTTTTGCATTTTTAAGTTATAAGCAAATCTATTTTTGTGAAGCCCATCAGTTTATTTGCTATAGCTATACACACACCCATACACACAAACACATATATATGTACACACACATTCCTGTCAAATTAGAATTCAATCACAGGTTCTTACGATAAAATATGCACACATATTTTAAATATTTTGCACGTGACAGTATTAACATGTACAATATCTAGCCATTCTGTCTGTTTTCATCACAGTTTCTGTTTTTTATTTTAACCAATATAAAAATGAGACACAGCTGACAGATCGCATCTAGGATACCTCTCTTATTTGGTACTGAACACCTAGTTAGCACAGTATAATGCTCCCTGCGCAGAACAATATGACACAGACATAGCAGGTCATTCCATAATCCAACTCTCATCTAAAGTGGTCCACGACAGTTTCAAATCTGCTTCGTGGAGTGCAGCAAAGCAATCTCCCAGGCAGCGCTCCATCGCTTTCATCGCACAAAGCCTACAACTCGGTATGAATTACAACTGGCTCCTTTCTGTTGTTGAGTCTCTGAAAAAAAAAACAAGCATCACTTGTCTGTCGGTCTTCTAGCGTCCTCCCTCCTTCTCTTATAATCCCCTCCTCCCCTTATAGCCTCCAAGGTACTAAAAAGGTAGAATATATATGTATGTATGTGTGTGTATATATATCCCTCTTATATATATTCTCATATATATATATATATATATATATGGGGGGGAGACAGAGAGAGGAAACAAGGGGAAAGGGAAGATAAGAATGGAGAGAAAATCTGGATTCTAGCTCTTTATATTTCTATAGGAAGTCGTGTGGGGCATAAGCAGGAAGAGTACGAGATAAGATCGCATGGATAATTCTATCATCTGCTAAGTTATTAAGTGAAGCCAAGTTGACTATGCAGCAAGCTATAAAATGAATATTTTCTCATTTAAGAAAAAAATACTAAACAGAATCAGAGAATCATCTGAATTTTAAATTTTAAAGAGACCTTAGAAATTACCTTATTTCACAGATTAGGAAACCAG
Source organism: Eulemur rufifrons (assembly GCF_041146395.1). Classification (NCBI taxonomy): domain Eukaryota; kingdom Metazoa; phylum Chordata; class Mammalia; order Primates; family Lemuridae; genus Eulemur; species Eulemur rufifrons. Next base: position 61,684,086 of record NC_090983.1, on the reverse strand, counting down.
GGCCCAGGGAGATTTCTAATGCACCCTGGAGGTCTCACATGTGGTTAGTTACAGAAGAGGACCGGAACCCCGTTCTCCTTTTTCCCAGTGCTGGTGCATCCCATTCTAATCTCAGCTCGGTTCGAACACTTCCTATTCTGGTACAGCTATATTAAGCTGGCCTCCTTAATCTCTTTTATATTACCCAAAGTGAATTTTGCAAACTGTCTTGTGCCCTCTGGCAGAGATGCCTTGATGAGGAGGAGGCCTGGTCTACAGGAAGCATCTGTGGCACGAGCTCCCTTCGGAATTACCACAGTCTATTTTGACAGCTTCTACCCCCTTCTGTGCTCCTCCCCCAAGCCCTTTGGCTCTTCCTTGCCTGACTCTGGCTTCTGACATGGCTAGCTTTGACTTACTGAGCTAAACAGAACACAGCACACAGTTTGGTAACAGAATGGCATGTTGATTCCCTTCTGACTCCCTCTTCCTTGTTTGCAAAACCACTGCACCAGACACTGGAAGTTAATTAGCAGGATGATGCTGTGCTAATTGTGTTAATTTACAAGGTTTTAGTCAAAGAGAATCATGCCAGGGCTGGCACTGCTGTCATGCTTCCGACTTAATGATTAAGAAATACTGAAAACAAGGTGGGAAGGATTGCAGTAATTACACAATAAATGAATAAAGCAACAGGATTCATTTGCAAATATATTTTACTGCAGTTGTGCTCATTTGCATTTGGATTTTTAAAAAGGATCCATGTAGATATTCATTTGCAAATCACAACTCAGTTAAATTAACTCTGAATGCTGCACAGTTTAACTTAATCAACATATATATATATTTTTTAGTAAAAATACTAAAAACCTCATTTCTCTTGTATATGCAACATATTCTTTCTTCACCTCCCCTTAGCTACCCCAAATTTCCATATTTCTGTTTTAAAACTTTATATATTATTAAATAATCTCGTCAAATTGGAAAATAATATTATAAAATCTGGAGGAAGTGCAGCTTGCATCATTTCACTCAGAGAAACTCTGAGGGTGAGTTCTAGGAAGAACTAAAGTGCTATTCTTAATTATTTCTGCTTTCTCAATCATTACTTTTTAAGGGGGAGGAAAACACACTGCAAAATGGGTGAAATGACCGAAACCACACTTAAAGGGGAAAAGATGCAATTTTAATGAAGCAGCATTTCAGGAATCATACTTTCATTAAATTCAACTGGAAATTATTAAGAGCAAATCACCAGGAACCAATCGCAAGTAATCAGTATCTAAATTCTTCGAGTGTCATGGGATTTACTTCAAGCCTTATAAAAAGGAGAGAATATTAATGTGACTGTAATGTAGAACTGTCTAAAAGACCTACAAATTCATTAGTCCTGTAAATTATTTCTAGAGAATTTCTATTAAGATTTTTTTCTTTAAAATATCAAAATACAGAATAGAGAAACTACAAGCAAACATATGCTATGAGTAGAAATTTGATTAGATTGATACAGAAGAAACATGAATAAATGTCTTGAAGCAAGGGCTCAGAAAATAATTTAGAAGTCACAGGCAATGGAATTTACCACAACACACACACATACACAGACACACACACACACACACACACACGAGTTAAAAAAAAGCTTCTTTTCACTTAGCTGAGCTAAGCCATTGTTGCCATTAGTTAACAAATATACCCAACAAACATGATTAAAAAATACTCTTTAATAAAAATGAAACTGCTTTAGATTTAGAATAATTATTTTTTTTAGAAAAAGCAAGAGGTGAAAACCCTCTACTTGTATTGGCTAATGTTTTCTTCTTAATCATTTATAAAAAACATGCAAAAATGATTTTGGTAAGTTATAATCACTATAAAAGACATCAGTATACAGTTTAAATCAAATAGATTGTCCATTTTCACTGGGTATTACTGCATAGTTTAACTCTAGCAAAACTAATAGATTTCTATTTCATCTGAAATTAAGCAAAGATTCCTATCTATCAAAACTATTTATTTGGAACAATTACTGGATACATCATTGTCTTTTGATTCTCCTGTTATTTTTGCATGTGCTTACCAAGATAATTGAAAGTTTATTTATTGATGCATACTAAATAACAGTAACCTTAGCAGGACTGCAAAAGGCAAGACTGAGTTTTGCTTAACCTAAAGGAAACAAAATTATTCACACCCTCTGAAACATGAGATGGTATCCAGTGCTTTGAAATCATTAATGTTATTTGAAAGCATAAGTTAATAGTTAACCATAAACTAGTTCTTAATATTAGTAGGAGTTAAAGAAGCCAGTCTTCAGGAGATTGTCCTGGACTCGGGAGCACAAAGACCCTTTTCATCAGTTTCTTGAATTTTAACTCTAATTGGAAGTAATACCAAACTTGTTTTTGTTATTGGTGTCCTGTTTACTGGTGGTGATATTTCCGATGTGAAATGGAAGAAAGACACAAAGCCAAATGTTCTCTGAAAATCATGTTCCATTTGATTGCATTGCTGTTATCTGCAGCACACTTGTGTCACTTAAGTTGGCACCCAAATAATGAGTTGGGTTTTAAAAACAGCTTTCATATGGTTTCTCTTCTATATATGAAGAGAAGGATCTCAGAAGCAATACTATTTTAACATTATTAGAAACATGACTGTAGAACAATAACTCCTACTGTTGTTTGGAAATAGCTTAAATAGGTACAATAAAAAATTCAGAAAATGGGAAAGTAAGAAAAATAGCTCTTAAAGATAATTGAAGAGTTGTTCCAAAGCATTAATTTTTATTTTTGAAAGGATTGGGAAATTCTTAATACAGCTGGCAAATTTCATGATGCAATGTGTTTGTTTTTAAAATACATAATTTAATAGAAAATTGCTTTTAAGATAATGTAACAGAAGTGTTCCATGGGAATGACAGGTACTACAGTAAAACATCTGAGCATTTTGTTCTTATTTTATTGTTATAGGATGAATTTATGTATATGTAAATGGGCAATTCTGTATTTCCCATACAACTGGATGGTTCAGATAACATTTTCCATTCTTCTTATTCCTGACCATTTTATAAGTTAGGTTTAATTACTAAACAGTTACTGCCTTGCCTCTTCTTCCATTTTGCTCTTTAGTTTTGAAACAAAACAATTATAACATTATTTAAAGTTCTGCCACAGCTTCAAAATGATAAAGAAACAGTTATAGAGAAAAACGAAGGGTATAAAAACAACTTTCAGAAGGGGAGGAAATAGGAAATAAAAAGCTTGCTCTTCTAAAATCTATGTTTAGCACATATTCCTGGAAATATCAATTTTAGGCACTCACTACCCCACCTCTACCCCTAATATATGCATGCTATTCAACAGTTCATCAGGTCTGAAAAGGTTGCTCACTCCTACAATGTTCCCGTGGGGAAATTCTAGCTGCTAGGGACTCGGCCTTCATTTGTAGCATTTCTCAGACTTCCTAAGAGCAGGTACCCGAGGCAAACACCTGCAGGCATCATGGCGTGCTCGCTCGCTCTAGACTAGATGCATAGTGCTCACACAGGCCTGCATGACAACATCACTACACCTATTACATTCCTCTGGGCTACTGTACCTCTGAACCTTTCATTATTATTTTTTTAATATTTTAAAAAATTTAATACAATATTTAGCAAGGTTTACTCTGGAAAACAATCACTGCTAGGGTAAATATAGCAAAGTAATTATAATAGTTTACAGCCTCCTCAGTGTAATAATGCAACAGATTCATCATCTCTTAGGTTGGAAATGACAGAACTAACACATAGAGCATTCAAAATTTCAAGTAGAAAGTCGCAGATGCATGGACTGAAAATACAGGTATATTCATGAAGAACCTTCTGAGAGAGGGACTATAAACCTCCTGGTACTGAAAAGTGGCCCTGTGCAATGTTTCCTTATCATTATTCTTCAAGAGGAGTGATGACCAAATGAAATGTTTGAGCAGACTGAGCAGCATTCTCCTTTTGTCTACTCATCCTCATAAGCCAAGAGACCAACACAGCACTATCTAGTATAACTTGCACTAACCCATTTGATCTGGAAACTTCCCCAGTCCACTCCGCAGTAATTCCTAGCCTTAAAATATGATGTCAGATCTAAAAGTAATGGCAAGGAACAAAGTGAGGGAAAGAAGCACTGAAATTAGATATCCTCTTTAGTTTACCTAATTTGGTTCCATTTTTAGGGTACCAAAAGTCCTTTAAAACAAGCTGAATATGATAGAGGGCCTACCAAATTGATTTAGTCAACCAATAAAGGGCCAACTTTGTGCAAAGCTTTGTGGTTCAATGTTAAGAAGTTAAATCAAGGGAATCTGTTTACAAGGTGATGAAACCTTTTCAGCTTTCTGTCTTCTTCACAGTTTCACATTCTCATTCTCCAAAACTGGGTTCTTTGATCTTAGAGATTAACAGAACTTTAAAATGACCTAGTCTGATCCAGACAGCTTCACTGTCAGTTTGGTATTTCATCTGCTATGGTGTCCTGTGGGATTGGATACTATTTTGTGTAATACGATATTTTATTTGGAGTCATCGTAGATTGTTGGGATAGAAAGCAACTGAAGGAATGAACATAAAGAAGGTTCTAGAAATTTATTTGAAGAGTAAAAATTCCAGCCTTGAGAATCAGACCACTGGCATTGCTTATGTCATCACTTATTTGTTCTAATCTTGGTTAAGTGGGCACACCATACTCACTTTTCTCAGCTATAAAATTCAGACAATAATGGTAGCACCTACCTTACCGGATTGCTATTAAGATTACCTAAGGTAATAATATTTTGTGAAAATATTTTCCAGCTGTGAACTACTACACAAATATTTCTTTTTCTTTCTTTCTTTTTTTTTTTGTAAAAGCCAGAGGTGCATTAAACACAACGCAAAGCAACACTGACTAGACAGCAAAAAGTAAAATCACTCTCAGAATTTATAAATCAGTTTTTCTTCAACCTCAGGACAGCAACTGAAAAGGAAATTTTCCAGTGGAAATGTTGGTTCCAAGAAAGGTATAGAAATTCTTTCATACTGGGCAAAACACAGAGCATGATCTCCTTAATCAGAAGCTGTCAAAAATTCAAAATGTTTTCATAGTATTTTATTTATTTTTAATGTTACCTGTGACTCAACATTTTAGAGATCAAAACAGAAACAATGTACTTAGAGGTTTAAGACCAGTTGAGAATAATCTCAAAACCTATAATCTCAAAATAAGATATTCTAATTATATAACTTAATACTGTCAAATGATTTTTCTCTTTAAATCAGGCTTACATACCTCAAGACTCCAAATTATAATATATTTTGCAGCAAATCCCCTCCTCCTCCTGCCCATTCCACCTTAGTTGCATAAAGCAATTTATTTATTTTTTAACAATCAAGAAGGCATTTTTGGCTAAATGGTTCTTAGTAACTATAGTGCAGATACCTCACCCTCTTACAGAGAAATTGCAACCTGACAGCCTGAGGGCAGCACACAGACTGCAACTATGTTTTTTTGGGCAGCACAGGGTTTTAAAAATTGTGCAACTTTATATTTTTAAAAATCTGTATATCCATATTTCCCATTTTTAAGACAAGCTAAAAGATCTTACAACACCTCATTCTAGCCTGGTGACAGCTGGCTGACTCTGGGGACCAGCTGCCTCCTTTTCTGCTTTGTCATGGTGCCCCACTCCCTATTACAACATCAGGTATTTGTACGGTATCTACTAGGTCACGTAGGCATTTGAATTTAGGACTTCACTCTGAAGCTTCAAGCTTCCATTTTTTTTTTTTTTCACGTAAGTACATTTTCTTGAAAATACAGCAAGCGTACTGCTCTAAAACTTTAAACATTTTCCCAAACACTATTTTTTTTAATAGTAAGAGGGCATCCCTGCCCTCTGAATTAGAGCAGAGGGGAAATAATTAATCATTTTCTTCTTGCTTCAGTGTCATTAATACAACAATGTGGAATGATGAGTACGGGTATCTTAAAAAACTGGTCATAGCTTGCTGTTTCAATGTTTCCCCCTTTGCTCTGATTTGTCAGATATTATTTCTTACTATTTTCCATGTGTCCATCTTCACCATTCCTAATATGCTCCTTTAAATATGCTATAGGTTCTGATAGCATAAACCAAAGCTTAATTTATGATAATAGTAAAGCCTCTCCTATTAGTCAATTACATGAGCTTTAGTACAACTTTTGAGAGATTGTTTAAGCTACTCCAAAGTTATGCTTCTTATTTCTTAAAGTTTTTAGGTAGATGGTCTCTGGATAAATGACAGATCTTGTTTGCCTAACTGTCATTAGTTTGGGCTTAATAAGAGCCTGTGTTCAATGTTATAGGAACCATGACTTGGACTAGGATGGTATATACCCGGTCCTTAAATTAAACTTGTGGGTAGCTTATGATCTGAACTGGATTCCTTAAAGTGCAATGAATTTCACTCATAGCAAGAAAATATTCTCTCATTAAAATGTGACCAAATGCAAAGATGAGTATTTTGCTAATATTTCATACTGATGATGAAACTTGGTATGCATGGGTCTGATTGGTCATTATTTTTAATATGCAAGCCATATATAAGAAGATGGCTTGCATTTATGAGGGTGAATGCATAAGCACTTATGCAAAGCAAATTACATTGATGAAAGACATATCATTTTTAGACCACTGAGCTTATATTCAATATATGATCAGGATAGAAACCATATCACTTAAAACAACTCAGGAAATCACGATCATAATTCAAAAAAGTACTTTTTTCCCTGTAGGTACCCTAAAATTTCCACTACTTAAATCAAAGTATACAAGTGAACATATAATCACACTTACACAAACTCACATGGTTTAAAATTATAATTTAGATCTATTTTTTTTTTTTGCATGTGGGGGTACATTTAAAAAGAATTCTGTGTAAAATTTTTGAATAATAATCTAAAACCAAGTAAAAGGCAAAGTCCAAAACTCTGTATACTCTACAGTAAGTATTTTAGAGGAATATATGACTATATATATACATGCAATTTAAAATATACAAATGATTCACATTTTGCATCTTAGTATTTAGTGTCAGGTATCATCAACCATTGTAAGGGAAAGAATCTGAAGTAAGAGGACTGATTTTCCCATGTTAAGGCAAATGTTATTTTGTTTATTGTACCTCTGTGAATTTTAGACAATTTATAATTGGTTTAAATAGTGCTTTGTAGTTAACCTTTAAAGTTGTTACTTTATGGCCTTGCATTTCTCATGCCATCTCTTCTCTTTTCCCCATACATTTCTCAATCCATTAAGGCCATCTACCCTTCCCCCCAGTTCTTTCTGTCATACAAAGATCATCAGGACATACCACATATGTCCATAGGGACTGCCAGTGCTAATGAATATGTACGTTCTGTGTCACAACAGAGCATTCCCCTTGTTCTGCAGTATCAACCCTCTTATGTGTGTAAATAACAGGTGAGCTGTAGCATGCAAGGATAAATGGGATTAACACAACCTGAGAGCCCCATGCTAGATGCATAGTATCCAGCCTGTATGATTGACCCAGAAAGAGAATTCCAAATGCCAAAAGTATTGTGCATTGCCTAAATGTTTTGAATTTTTATTTTTAAAAGAACTTTGGAGAGATAATAATTTACCATCATCCTAAAAGTCTCAGGTTATTCCAGTTGATTCTCAAAATACTGTTTTGCCATATAAAATATATTTGTACTTTTAATTAATACAAATCAGGCATGGTACCAACCCTGAATTATGTCAATGGCTGGTTTATTTCATCCTAAAATTATCATCCTAAAATGTTATATTAACCACTATGTGCACATACAACTATTTGTAAACAGTTATTTGTGTGTATGTGTTCTATTTCAAGTATCTAAATACAAAGCTCAGTTTAGTTACATTTAAACTGAACTCTATTCATTTTTGCCCAACACACCAACCTGAAAAGGATCAACAAACAAATTCAGAATTTCCCAAACCCCATGACCTTGTGTAAAATGGAATTTGCATTCATCTTCTTTTCTCTGTTCCTCTGGAACCTTACTCTAAAAAGACAGTTTACATAAAATAAAGTAGATACATAAGGTTACTTATTTAAGATTGAGGGCTTTCTCATATAATTAGACAAAGCAGTAAGAGTATCATTTACATATTAAGTATACAATTTCTCAACCACTCTCCTTAAAAACTCTTCGCTTTAGGTGATTCTAAAGTGTGCAAAGCCCAGACAAAATTTGTTTAGGTCATTTATGCATTTTTCTTTTCTTTTTTTTTTTTTTTGGCAATTCATGCATTAATTTTTAATGCAATAGCAAAATAGTGTCTTGGACTTTGAAAAAAATATTCTATAGTCAGGGCTGGGTGACATAGTGCATTAATTCAGTGTCCTTCACTCCCGGGACCTGTGTATAATTTAGTCCAGCCTGAAGAAAATAACTTTGATCTGAAGGCAGTGGAAAAAGCTACATATGAAATGAGTTTTGGTAGGTTTAGTGTTGTTTTTTCCATATAAGACGACTTAAGAAGATAAACTGCTTTAGAATACAACCTACATGGTCCAGGATTAGAAGTGAAGAGCTCTTAGCAATAATAGTAGTTTTCTTACCTCTTCATTCTCCCCACCCTGCCTAAGGTCTGGTGAAACAAACCTCAGCACCACCTATAATTGGAATGCTCTGATTTCCAGATAAACTGAACATTACACTGTTAAGGTGCAGTGTGAATGACAGTCCACTCATTAGCGCTGTTGGCTCTTCCATTAGTAAAAACAAAGGATGCTGCATAATGAGACAGAAGCAGGAGAGAGTATCAGCATCTTCAAAAGAAGTGGCATTTCCTGTCCTGGACGGGGTGCCCAACAACCTAATCCATGGGAAAATGCTAATTCTAGGAGGGACCACAAGTAAAAAAGTGTCTCTTCAGATCCCATCTTGATTGCATCTTCTACAACATTATTTAACTGCACAAAATCATCTACTCTTAAAATAGGATGATGCCATTATGTTAAAAAAAAAAAAAGTTTAGGCTTTGGCTTAACTGAATAAATGGCTGATCCAGTCCTATGTGTATTACTGACATGAAATACAGATTCCCCCTTCCTTTGCTTAATTCTCCAGGTAATTCCAATCCAATTCTCTTCTGTTTTAAATAAATATAGCTTACTTTGTCTCTAATGTAGCAGTTAAAGTTGCTCGTCTCAGTATTGTTTTCAGCAGAGTTAAAAGCTATAAGAATGTTATTTACATATGTTCTAAACTATTCCAAAATTTTATACTTCTTCCTTCCTTCCCTCCTTCTCTTTCTTTTTTGTCTGACAGTGTCTCGCTCCATTGCCCAGGCTGGAGTGCAGTTTTATACTTCTTATTGATGATTATGACTATTTTGCCCACCTCCTTAGTTATGGATAAGTACCCGTGCTTGCTAATAATTTTAAGAAAAAGGAAAATTTCTTTGCAGTCACATTTTTGAATGAGCAGATAACTTGAAAGAAATTTAATTTTAAATATGCTAGTTTTTGTTGCTTATGTTAAAAGAGTAAATAAGTCAAATTCTTCCTGCTACCTCTTCAAATTGTGTGCTGTCCTACTCACAGCACACAAATTCCCTAAAGCAACAGGAAAATCAAAATCTATCTAGAACCACACAGGTAGAACAGGTAGGCTACCCAGAAAATCAAATATAGGTGGCCGAACATGTGCAAGTAAGTTTATGTCTGTAGTTGTGGGAAGGATACAGAGACAAATACAGAAAAGAATGACAGAAAGAAGAAAATGAGATTTTTAAAAACATTGCTTTCATCCTAAAATGAGTTATGCTTTACTAGCTTTATTATTAATATTCTCAGAAACCAAAACACATTTTAAATTATTTAACTAACATGCACCTTATAGTTTTATCAACAGTAAGCATTAATTTTTTCTTTAGCTATATATTTTTATTTGTAGCCTAAACCAAATCAAAGTCCTCAAAAAATTTCCACATTTATAAAACTCAAAGTCTTATTGATCATTTCCTTGAGTACTTAATTTTGGATAGGTTTGGGTTTGCATGATAAATAATTATTTTAAAATATATAATTAGGTCACATAGGAAAGAGCCCAGTTGTCACTTTAGAATTATTTTTGCATTTTCTATATAACAGTTTTTTTTAACAGAGTAGACAATTCATAGAATTAATGATGAATCATAGGTCTAAAAGTACATTCTTATTTACTGAACTAACATACCTAGAACTGGTATCCTTTTAAGTAAATCTTTTTAAAAGCATCAGAATGCCTACAAGAGTACTGTAATTTTGTTTATATTTTGCTTTCAATCTTCTGGCCATTATATGATCACTTAGCTAACTTGTGAAGATTTTTCTGGTGAAGATGTTTTATTGTGCTCTCTTTTTATTTAGTACTTCTATATCCAGCGATTGTTTTCATATTTTACTTCAAAATTATTTTTTCCAGTTCAATGTCAAATGATATTACACTTTAAAAAGAATCTATTCAAAAAATATAGCATAAAATAGTGGATTGCATCCCTGACCATAGCTCCCAGAAGCATTAAAATGTTACTGTAGTACCCAAATGACAGCAATGACAGCTTAATCACTTAAAGGCTTTTTACATTAACAGTTTTTTTTTTCAATTGAGTAGTAATATTCAGGCATGATTTAATAGGAGGTTAGCTGTTAAATACAGCTAAATAACACTTTTTAAAAATACCGAAATCAAGTTTAGTGTCTAAGGAAAATTCCCTTACATTTTCTGCAATATTCGTGCACGTCCAAAAGCTTTGTTTCTTTTATATTTTCCCATCAGATACATATGTATTTAAAAAATTGGTCTGAGAATTAGCATGCATAGTCCAACAGCTTCCTGTATTGTTATGATTTTAAGTAGAAGATCCGTGGATAAAACATAATTGAAAGGTGAGCCTATTAATCTGGAAAATAACCTCCACAAACCAAATAGGAATGAATCATTTTTAAGCTTTATATTCTTAAGAAGAAGAAGAAGGCGGAAAAAAAAACAGAAAAACTAGAGGTGACCTTATTTAGACATATTAGTCAAGGCAGGCTTTGCTGTTTTTAAGCAAACATGATTGTGACTCCACTTTGTCCATCCAGTTTTCCAGTGTGTAAATTGGATGATGACTTGGACAATTCTCTCTTCATTAGTGAGCTGTGGAAAGGAAATATAGAGGTGGCTCTTTCTTTTTTAAACTCTGCAGTGTCTTGTAGCTAGATTCCAAAGCATCAAGAAAAAACATACATGTATATATATATAATGTTTTTTTCTAGACAAGCTGTCGTAATTGAAATGAAGTCTAATCAGACTCATTACTGTTTTCAGCAATTTGCACCACCAAAGATGCTTATTAGGTAACTGTGTTTAATAAACCACTCTTTAGAAAAATACCAGTAATGAGCTCTTAACAGCCAATCTTTAGCGTGAATGTAATGTGAAAAGTGTTCCTAGCGCTGAATAGATTTTCACATTTAGTAGTGTCATAATTAAGCTCCATGAATTGGTTGCTATGATGTTAGATTTATTGCAATAATTTTCTTTCTGGTTTAAATATACTTGGAAATACAGTTATCTTCTATTATAGTTGGGTTATATTCAGCAAATTTTAGGCTAGTGCCAACCTAGTCAGGAGGTTTTTCAATGGTGGGTTTGTTAACAAATTGTAACCAAGCATTTTATAACTGATAATTGATGCTAGCTATCAAGTCCTCCTCCTCAGTATCCGTATACTTCACAAAAAAGTCTTCCTGTCATTTGATTATATGTGAAAAGTAATCCCAGATACAAATATATTTTCATCATTAAAAGGAAAAATGGCATTTCTATCACTAAGTTAGAACAGAAAAAAATGGACATTCTGAAAAGAATATTTGAAGAAATGTTGACCTTTCATAATAGCAGATATAAATAGCATTATATTGCTTCATTAGTTATTGTTCTTAAAAATGTGAATACCATTTTCCTCCTCGATTCTTCCTTTTTTGAGGACTATTTACTAAGCTCTTAACACTAAAGCACAGTATTGCTGATATATATTATTTATATGCACTAAGGGTGGTCATGACAGCTAGCTAGGCTTCTTATTGATAAGGGAAAAAAAAAAACCGTTACACACCTCTAAGGACAGGAGTTATATCCATGCAAGATGATGCATGTGCTAAAATACGTATATCTCTATAGAATCTATACTGATTATTCCATCAACAGAGATCCTGAGGCATATCCTTATATATAATAACTCCACAGAAGAAATTGAAAATGTTTTTTGAGAATATCTTATGGGAAGCTCTTCAGCTTGTACTCATGAAATAAAACCTCTTACGTGGTAAGATAAATATCTTTTGCTTGCTGAATGCAACCTGAAAGATGACGTAATCAGCTTTGAAAAGAAGATTCTGGACATTCTAAAATATTATAATAGGTACATAAAGATAATCAATAAATGAAAAAGCACAAAAAATATCAGAAGACCAAGAGTTTATGCCCATTCATGATGAAATGTTAAGAAAGATTCTGTCACTGAATGATCCCTCTGTCAATGCACTATTTCTTCTAACCTCGAAAGCTTCATGACTCCTAATTGGAGCCAATAAGCCTCCATAACTTCTCAGCTTTCTGAATCAATAGGACCATGAGAACTGAGACTGTCAAATTAACGACTTGTTTCATCTGATTTTTTGGAATGTACTCCTTTGAATTACAAAGTAGAGAAGAAACCAAACTCATTCCCTTGTGAATTGAAATAGCTTTCAGATCAAAATGTCTTCCTGTTTATATCCTGACTGAATTCGTATTCAGTACCACAAAAGAAAGAAAACAGTTTGTAACACTACTGGAAAACCTGTATCTTGCATCTTAAAATGACTCACAGCTAGACTATTAAAAAAAAAATAAGCAAACAAAAAACTAAGAAAGGGTCCCGTTCAGTGGCTTTGGAGTGCCTCCTCATAACCCTAAACAACTTCATCTATGAATCATATCATTTACGAATTTTTTATAAAAGAGAACGCATGTTTTATACATTTGCTTCTATTACAACAGCTAAGAGGTTTCAAGATGTCAAATAATAGTCATAGTAACAATAATAATAATGATGAACAAGAATTATTCTTTTGGCGATTTTAAAAATAACATTCCATAATGATAAAGCAAGTTCTAATTATGAAATTTAATTAGGAATTAAGCAACTAGCTAATAGATATTTCATCAGGATCTAACCCTGGGTTATGAAAACTGGCAGAATTTACCTTGGTCCTAATTTCCAACTTGACAAATACAAACTAGGGAGGATGGATATAGGCATTAATAAGATTCTAGTGCAGAACACAACACATAAACACATGCTGTCATGTAAATCAAGGGAGGGGTCAACTGGGCATAATAAAATTGTAGTAGTTATAGGGAGCATGTTATTCAGGTAAGACTTTTTGGACAAGGTGGATTTTATACTTCAGCATTTGGCCGTATCATTTAGACATCAGTCTAATGACACTGAGAAGCTATATACTTAAGCCTAAAATAATTTTCAAAGAGAATTAGGGGTCATTAATCCTTAAAATTTTCAAGGACCTACAACACCTAGTATCAGCCTTACCAATTATCCCCTACTCAATTTCACCACTTTGCCATATTCCTGAGCTAAAAAAGCTTAAAGCAAATATCCTTCCTAGTATTTTCATGAAACAAGCAAACAGGCAAACCAAAATGAAAGCTGAGAATTCAATTTCTTTTACTTAGGTCTTAAATATAATATATCAGGCTTACTCTTCTCCCTTCACCACTCTTTCTGCCCCGTCATGTGGGGCACTGAGTTCTCTTCTTTCCTTCTCTCCTTTCTTCTTGTTTTCAAGTAGTTTGTTGATTATGAATGAGTACATAGGTTACAGGGAAAATAGACTATAAGTTTCAAAACTAGACTCTAAGAAAATCTCATCCTTGAATCTCTGAATCTTGGTAGCTTTTACTGTCACTAGAAAAACAGAATCAGTTGGTTACACTGTTTAAAATATGACAATGACAATCAAGCTCTAATAGCATCTGAGTGCTGCTATCTGAAAACTCCTGCCGTAATTCCTAGGAAATATAGGTCCCTGCCCTGATGGAGCTTATAGTCTATCTTTAGGGGACATTTAGCGAACAAAACATTTAGGTCTAAATCTGGTACGGAGAGGTGACTATATAGAGGAGTTAACAGTCGAGGTATATCTTGAAAGCTGAATAGAATCTCACCAGTTAGAATAGAGAGAGAGCAGGTTTCCTGCCTGAGACAAAACTTGGTCACAAGCACAGATGAAGCCACATATGCCTGGCAGGTTCAAGCAGGGTAGCATGATATGGTTAGAAGATGGGACAGAAATATGTGTCTATGCATGGGGTGGGATGAAGGTAGATATGAAGCTTGAATTCAGATTGCAAAGGGACTTGGATGTTTGGACCTTATCCTACTGCCAACAGAAAGTGCTGCTATGATCTGTTCTTCAGCAATATATAAATAATAAAACTATATAGGACAAATTAGTGGGGAAAAGACTAAAAGCAAGGCCTGACCTTAAGCAAAAGGAAGGGGAAAGGTATCTAAAGAGATTTTAGAGGTAGAATCAAAAGGATGAGCTAACCAATTGGGTTTGCAGGAATGAAGGAAAGGAAAGGGGACACTCACAGGACATCACTGTAAAAGTGGAAATATTTATGCGATAGTTGTCAAAGGGTTAATAAAGAGATTGTGGTGGATATTATATTTAATCCTCCAAAGGCGTAGTGAAGCATTATTATCCTCCTTTACATATGATGAAATAGGTCCCACAAATTTAAGGAACTTTCCTAAAGCCACCCCAGAGCCAGAATTGCAACTTGGATCATGTGACCTCAAACTGCTACACTTCGTCTTTCCTTGAAGAACTACTCCAAGGTTTTTGGCTTACACAACCAATCGGTTGGCTGCTGGCATGAAGGGAGAGCAGTTAAAGCTTTACAAGGAGGTCTGGAGCACACATTCCATCCCCTCCCCCACCCCCTGTCCCCCCAAGTCAGAACTTCAAGCGTGTCCATTCCCCAGACGGTGCGCATAGCACTCATCATATAGGGAGCATATGAGACTTCGTTGAGACTATGGTAATGGAAGACACAGCAAAGAGAAAGTGTGTAGAATGAGATGAGAATGGAACTCTTGGGTTATACCAACATTTAAGGAGGAGGCAATGGGGATTGGAAGGTTATTCATGGAGTACAAAGAGAAAAAAACACAGAGAGGGAGAGAATATGCTGCTACAAGACAAGTGAGGAAGGATTTTCAAAGAAAGAGTGTTTAGTTGTAACACCTGTATCAGAGAAGTCAAGTAGGATTAGGAGAGAAAACAGACACTTGGCAAGGCTAGAGGTGACCTGTGGGACAGCATGATCAGTAGAGGGTGAGGTCAGAAGCAGCGGTGAGTTTAAGGGGCAAAGAAAAATGGGGCAAGGAATTTTTTTAAGAGATATGGAGAAAAACCTTATTATTACCCTAGACTAGCGACCAGCAAACTATGCCAAACCCCGCAGGCCAAATCCAGTGTGACATCTTTTGTAAATAAAGTTTTATTGGAACACAGTCACATCCATTTGTTTATGTATCATCTATAGTTGCTTTCTAGCTACAGGCAGAGTTGAATAGTGTGGCAGAGACCATGTGGCCCACAAAGCTGAAAATATTTACAATCTAACCCTTTAAGGAAAAGTCTGCCAACCCCTGCTCTAGGCTGAAAGGAACAAAATAGTAGAAAGCGATAAGTAAAGACACAACACTGTATAGATAGGGCATGAGTGGGAATTGATGGAACAGAGTCCTCAAGAAAACGGAAAGAGACAGAATCGAGAGCACAGATGTTTCACACAAATGTTGGGGGAAAAGAGAGAGGCACTTCTTTGAGATGGATAGGGAGGAGCTAGAGGGCAGGTGGAGTATGTTTATCTTCTGAATCTGCTTTTGTTTTCTTGGAAGACACGTTTAGGAGTCAGTTATGACTTCTGTCTTCCTATGAGCGAGTCAGTAGATTCATGTTCTGTGTCCTATTCCATGGTCTATTGACTGTATCTCTAATCCCAGGCAGGTGCAAACCCTGGGCACAAGGAGGGTCAGGGTGAAAGGGAATGTGGAAAGATCAAGGCAAATCCACCACCATTAGAAAATCATCACATGCAAACCATAGTGGACAATAGCACTACTGCTGTATATGAGAAGAAAGAACCGCTCTGAAAAAATAGGACCAACTGAAGACTGCATCCCAGTTTTAGCAAAGATTTGTACTAAAAGAAGGGTGATGACTGGCAGTTATTACTGAAATATTTTATAAGAATTTCAGCCTTCAAGAAGACTTTTAGCTTTTGAAGAAATATTAATTTACAAAGCTATATGGAAAGAAATAATTACTGCCTAAAGAAACTTATTGTCTCTCCTTCAATAAAAAAGAAAATCCTATTCCATTTAGAATTTGTTAAAAATTGAAAATGCATTTACGATATTAAACTGGTACCTGGTCTTCATCACACTCCTCTCGGCCCCAAACAGGAACACAATTGCTGTCCTATCATAATCTTCCTCTTTATTTCATAAAGTAAGAAATGATTAGGTGACTGAGAATTTTGCCTGTGGTGTAGCTTTGGGTCTTACTTTTTTCCTTTGAGTTTCATCCTTGGGGTCTTAATGGTAGGAGAGTTCTTCCAGGAGGGCAACTATGTGTGAACAAGAGCTGGAGTGAGGAAGGGGAGGCATGCACAGTTCATACTCATTTACAATATTTGAGAACCCCTGATGGTTTCACGGGTGTTACTAAAGATCCCATCATGTTTTACTGGCTAATTCTTAAGATTGGTTTGAATTTAGTATTCTATATTTTTGTATCTTATGCTTACTATATACCATGTGATATATAATGTAAGCATGTATGTGCACCAGTGTTTTAATAAATAAGAAACATTTCATTTGGAATCCATGGATGATGCAAACTTTGTTCTCCAAGTTTATCATCCTTTTCAATCTTATTTTGAAATTAGAATGTTTAGCTGTCCTTGTTTGGGTAGTAAAATACTTGATTCCCTAAGATAACATATTTTAGGTAAAGACACTCTACTCCTAGCTTGAGAATTCTTCTCCTTCTCCTTTTCCTTCTTCTTCTTCCAGGAAGCTTTCCCTCCTTTTCTACCATTTTCCATATCACCCTGTACTTACATTGCATTTTGCTTTTATACATTTTTACACTGCATTTTATTTTCCTAGTTCATCTATATCCCCTTCTAGACTAATCTCTTTGAGACCAGGAATCCATACCATTAGAATAGGGCAGGGACTCTGTCTGTCTTGTTCAGTGCTACATGCCCAGTGAGGGAGTACCCATACAAAATAGGTGATATATATATATATCATGAAGGTCCTAACATATACATATATCTAAATATTTAATGTATTTAAGAGTTACAAAGTTACGAAGATTTTAAAAGTTATAAAACGGGCAAAAAATGTTAGCTAAAACATGTTCTATCTTACTGTCTTAAGAATTATATCTTCATAAACACCTGGAAAGCTGGGTTCAAATTTAGAATTTTTTGTCTCCTGTGTAGTCAGAGCTCTTCCAGAATGGGAGGGGCTGACCTATGGTCAGTTCTTTTGTTCTCAATCCGTACCATGCCATAGCATAAGGGGCTTAACATGCACACTGTAGAAGAATGTTACATTCATTCCCTGCTATCCTCTCACCTTCAACCAGCTGCCTCTTGGCCTCATCTTGGGTCTGGAGGTACAGACACTGAGGGTACTTTCCAACCTTGGAAGGACATACCTGCAGAAGAGTCTTGCACAGGTCCTGGAAGTAGGCTCAAGGTTATTTGTTTAGGGAATTCCAGGTGCCTGGAACATGGTCTAGAAGGAGGGCATAGGTTCCAAGTGGGCACGTTCTCATGGCCCCTTGGATTCCTCACAATGAGGTAAGGGGGATTTCTGGAGAAGGGCAAGACTGGACCTTCAAAAACATGGGGCCCTCTCTACCTGGGTTGACAGACAGTTGTACTGACATGTAGCAATAATTCAGTGGACTCTGAAACCAAAAGAAACATTGTTTATGCTTAATTTTGCTTTTTTTTCCAATAGTAATAATATTATACCAGGAGCCAAAAGACATACATTTTAGTACCAGTTCCCTAATCACTATCACAATAATCTTAGTCTGAAGAACAATCTCTGAATTTCAGATTCCTTACTAGCCAACCCTCTCAATTATTATAAATGCCAAATGAGGTAACATATGCAATGATATAAAGTGCTATTACATAGCTAATAACGGACAGAATTGGGACCAGAATTTAAGTTTACTGCTCTCATTTTAATAGTTTGGTTAGTTTACTCCTTTTTATGAAAATGTGTATTTTTCACACATTGACTTTGGTACTGCCTTGAAGGCTAACACTGAGCATGGTGTCGTCCCACATAAACAGTAATCCATCTAGCTTCACCACCCAAAGCTCTTCACCAGGTTCATCCCTCAGCAAGTGCCTGTCCCTTGCCATGTTCATTTAACAATTACAGTATGCCTTCTGCAAGGACAGAGGTAAAGCACCCACCTAACAGAAGGAAGTATAAGCAAGAAATGTGATTCTAGCCCTCTCTGTATTTTCTGAACCTCTTACCAACTTCTACCACGAAGTATTTCGGGTTATTTTAGGTAAAAGTCTACCAATTGGTTTATGCCTTATAGAATGCAGAAAAAGTACAGGGTCTCATGGGAGAAAACTTTAATAATGTAGGATTTGCTATGGGATGTAATACTTGCATTCGTTGAAAAGAACAAAATAGGAAATAGAATATTTTAGATATTTTACCAATATCATTTTTTATACTGTTCACAATATCTTATTCACTCTTTATACCAAGAAGAACTACCTTAAAAAATCGTCATTTACTGTAAAAAGCACCTTTAATTTGTAACTGTCAACCCTGCTGAAATGTCAGTATTGTCCTACTCTGACCATGGTGGGTTTGTATTTGGGCATATATTTGAATTATTCTAGGTTTGAATCCCTAGACTTCCAGTTACTAGTCCTGGGAATGTAGGAAAATTAGCCTTTCTAAGTCTCAGTAGCCTCTCATTCAAAATAGGGATAATAATATTTTTCTTGAAAGAGTGTTCAGAGGATTAAATGAGATAATATAAGGAAAGCAACTAACATATTATGTTTTAGAAGTTCCCCTTTATGTTACAAGGGATAGAACTAAGAAGAAATAATGAGGGGAGGTTACAAGCAGGTAGATTTCAGGAACATAATAGGAAATACATTCTGATCCTTCCTCTACTAATATACGATAAGAAGATTCAAATTCCTATCCTAGCCCTGAACACAACTGTTATTTTTATTAAAAATATTTTTTCTCAAACAACCAGAGTTATGAAATATTAAGTTCTCTATAGTTGGATGTGTTTAAAGAGCATAACAATAACACTAACATTTGCTGCACTCTCTATGGGCCAGGCAATGTTCAAAGTGCTTTACATATTTATAATCTTATTCCTCATCATCCTACTATTATTCCCATTTTCCAGAGAAAGAAACTAAGGCAGTGAGAGATCATGTAACTTGGCCAAAGTCACACAGCTAATATAGGATTTGAAACCAGGCAGTCTGGCTACAAAGCCCATGATCTTAACTGCTACTCTTAACAGCTCATGTGCTTACAGCTGCCTCCATGAACATGGTTTTCCAGGTTTCTTTCCAACTCACAGAAGCCTTGATTTTGTAACTAACATTGACACAGTCCCAGATTGAACAGAACTAGATTTAGTATCATACTGATCTTTTGGGGTAGAAAATTTTAAATGAAGATATAAACCCTAAAATTTTCTTCTATGTATACTGTCTCCAGAGGAGCCCATGTACTGCTGTGGCTCTTGTTCAGGATTTCTAAGCCTCAATCTCTGGTTCCGATCTTGCTCTAGAGCTCCAGAACCATCTATGCAATTCCACCAGATGTGCACACACTCAACATGTGCAAAGAAAACTCACTGATCACCCAGGCAATCCCAGCAATCCAGCTCTTCCCTTTTACCCTACATTCAATCAATGAGAAAGATTTCTCAATTCATCTCTTAAACATCAAAATCTAATCTCTCTTCTTTATTTCCATGGGAGTGCTTTAGGTCAGTCTCATCCCTTTCCAGCATGATCTCTCAGATTTCCATGTGTTTTCCCTTCTGGTTCCTCTTTATTGGTATGTATGTATGTACATGTGTATGTATTTTTGGCTTACTTTAAAAAGAAGAAAATAGAAAAACTAGTTTCCCTGGCTTTAAAATATAAGCTTATTGTATAAAACATGGAAAATATAGAAACAAATAAAACGTGACCATTATCTATCATCATGTAGTGATGACATCCATTAAAATCATTTATCATGTAAAGTCTTCATTTTCCCTTAAATATTTTAATATTTGCTTTGAATTTTTCTCATTCCTTCCTTCCTTCTTTCTTTTCTTTTCTTTTCTTTTCTTTTCTTTTCTTTTCTTTTTTCTTTCTCTGTAGAGTCTTGTTCTGTTGCATGGGCTAAAGTGCAGTGGTGTCATCACAATTCACTGCAACCTCAAACTCCTGGGCTTCAGTGATCCTCCTACTTCAGCTTCTCAAGTATCTGGTACTACAGGCATGCGCCACCATACCTGGCTTATTTTTCTATTTTTTTGTAGAGATGGGGTCTCGCTCTTGCTCAGGCTGGTCTCCAACTCCTGAGCTCAAGCAATCCTCCCTCCTTGGCCTCCCAAAGTGCTAGGATTACAGGTATCAGGAGCCTCCGTGCCTGGCTGCTTTAAAGTTTTCTATGTATTTCTATTTTTTATATGTTGAGAGCATATTGTGTATACCACTAACTTTACAGAAGTAACCTAGACTTTCTTAAACCTTATATCTTTGTATAGGCTGCACTCTCAGTTTCTAATGCCCTTCCCCACCCTACACCATCTTTTATTTCCTGGGCAACTGCCCCGTGGCCAAACTGCAACTATTCGGCTCTCCCATTAGACTATGAGGTCCTTGAGATCAGCGATCTTTCTCCTCTGTTCTCTGCATTTACCATTTTCATGTGTGTGTATCAGAATCTGTGAGCTTGTAATGCAGATGCTACAGTGCACATTTTTCCAACAAAATTATCTGTGTTAAGTAAATATGACTACTTTGGTACCCAGTGTTCGTTCAGTGATTAGAATGAATGATGTCTGATTACCAGTTACCCATAGTCATGATTAGAATATTTTGGGAACTTAAGAGGACTGTTTATAACTCTCTCATGGAAAATTTTTAGTAAGAATCATTCAGCCAAATATGGCATTTAACTTTGATGTACCAAAATCGTTTCTTATGCATTAGTCTCTTTCACTAGGCTAAGGCATTCTTATTCATCTTATGTTCCCAGCACCTTGCACTGTATTTTGCACAGAGTATGTGCTCAATAAATAAGAAAAGAAGAAAATATTTTTAAAATGTAAAACTAGTGATAAACAACCTGCCCTACAAAATTCTCATGAAACATAGAGAAGTCATTATTTATCTAAAGAGTACCTGCTAATTTTTTTATAAAATGAGGATAGATATTTTCAATTGATACCTACTATGTGTATCCTAATTTCAAGTGCATTTGATAACTGTAGTAGTCATTAATGCAGCCCTTACAAGATAACAAATAAATAAGACTTCATTAGACTATGTTATGGGTGCTACTGAATAAGATTCTAATACAGTAAGATCATTACAAAATACTTAATCCATATATTTAAATATTATCTTTAAAAGCCTTATATGGGTAACAAACTATCAGAAACAAACATTATAAATAGGATTTTAAGTTTCTTATATAGTTTAAATCACATCATTTGCATTCTATTTGTAAAGCTCTATTAACAGCGTTTATACTATAACTGGTCTAAATGATATTTGATATCTACTGGTTAGAGGGCACGGACTGATATTTAAGATGTAAGGTTGCACCATGGTAACTTTGATGGGTTATTTTCTGTTGAGGATAACCAGATCTGACATTTCTTAAAAAGGTCTAGATCACTAAAGAAAAAGAATGGCTTAATTGCATCAGTGGGAACTGATTCTCAGCATAACTTGTAGAAAAAAAGATAGATACCTTGAAATATAGATATAGAGATGGATAGAGATAAAATAGTTTATTTTTGTTTTGCCATTTTTGAGAGGAGAGTCATGCTGTAAGTGTTTTTCAATAAATCTAAAGAGAGTAGTAGGTACTTCTAAAATCAGTTGTGTAGCATGCTCTTATAATGATGACACAGTCTCTTCATTGTGGTTGATGTCGGGATCAGTTCTGGGTTGCTTTAGAATACAGCTTGCCCTTTTTACAAGCTTGACTGTTATTGTACATTTTCTCTTATGTGTAAGGTCACTTAGTTAGATTAAACTATTTGCTACAGCACTACTTCTCTTTTAAAACTACATACGCTTTCTTTCCAATGGTGATATTATAATGAAGGTGGCATAAACAAGCCACTGCACAATGACTTTGCTTTCAGTAGATATTTGAATGGGTAATAGAAGTTGATGGTAAATATATCCCTCACATTTTCCCAAACACAATAGTAGGGATGTATGTAAGATTTGCATCCAGAGGAAAATCAACTATAATATTAAATAGAATTTGCCAAGTAAAGCATATATGTTTTTATATATAAATAAAATAAAATACTAAGAAAAATAAAACAAAATAAAGTATTTTTAATTATAAATAGAAAAGAAACACTGACCATCACTTATTCATTCTATCAATAAATATTTATTGAGGGCCTACTTTGTGCCAGGCACTATTCACAATTTGCAAATAAAACAGGAAAAATTAAAGTGAAAGAAGAAACATAATTAACCAGTAGCAATCACAAACTCAAAACTGGTAATTGTTGAAACATGTTTTGGTTCTCCGGAACTTGGGAAGTGACCATGCATTCTCACCATTCATCTCCCAAATAGGTTAAGTTTTTCCTGGGGTTTTCAAATTTTTTCTCACCAATCTAATTCTGACAGTTTTTAACTTCGTCCATTAAATTAAACCACAGCAACATCTTCTATGATAGCAAAGGAAATCAAATTGGAGAAAACACACTCAGTGCTGACTTCTGGCTTCTAAGATTTAATGGCAACTCATGTCTCCTTAGTGTCTCTCATTTAGAAGAGATAATGCATGTGGAGATAGACAAAATTGTAGGTTCAGTCATAGCAAAATGTGATTTATGCCAAAATAGATCTGAGAATGTCAACATTGCAGAATAAATGACAAGTTTTAAACTCCTCAAAAGAGGAGTGAATTCAGTAATTATTTAACTTTTTTTTTTTTTTTTTGGCTACTAGAATGTGAAGCACAAATCCTTTCTTTCACATGCACATAAAGGTTTAAAATTTTTATTTTTCCTTGAGCAAGCCTTGGGAATCAAATAAAATGCATTGGTTCTACAGACCAATACATCTCCTAGTATTTTTAGTCTCCTGGCATATTTTTGGCATGATATGACTTTTGCCATAAAAAAAATTAAATTGAAGTGCCACTGACAGAATTTCAAGTAAACAAAGCATCAACAGAGAGCACAGTGCCTCTGTGTGCTGGGAGCTCCAATAGACAGTCATCTGCAAATGGACAACTTTAATTCGATTCCTGGCACCATTGGCCGTGCTGAGAATTCTCCTATCTCTTCACACCAGGGGTTTGCTCTTTTAAGCATTGCTCCCTGAAGGGAAGGAAAAACTAGAGAGAGAGGATTTCCAATGACCCTGCACAGATGAATGGATATGTCAATGGTGAATATTGGTTCAGCTTTGAAACGGAATCCTGCAGTGGTCTTGCTTCTCCAGCCCTTCTACGCTAGTGTGAGTGTCGCCAAAGACTTGTGTGAGCAGGAATCTTTAAAAGATCAAGACAGAGAATGAGAAAGTGAAAACACAAGCAGAAAAAAGGCAAAATGCTTTTTAAAAATTAATGATAATTTAAATGTTTGGGAAATTCAGTTCTCCAGAGACAAGAGAGTATTAACTCTTATGTTAGCGAGGCTTTACATTTAAAACTTGAAGTTCACAAAGGTAAATTCCAAAACACTAATTGCTCACAGAGTCAATTAGTAATGTGGGGTCCATCTGACAAGTCTTGAAGAACAATTAAATACTGAATTGAGCACTAAGCACTTCAAATCCTCTTATTCTTTCCCCTGCCAGCATTATAATGAAAGCATACACCGACACAAGCAAAAGGAAGAAATATCAATTCCATTTGTTTGGAAGATGAGCGTTTCAGCTACTAATCTTGTAACTGGGTAGATGAAAAAATTTTGCCTGAATAACTGCAGAACACACATTTATTTTCACATGCTTTATGGTTAGTTTTCATTCAGCTATCAATCAATCAATTATGCTGTGACATGATGTAATTTCCTAATCATACTAATATTCATGCTTTTATCACTATCAAACCTTGAGCACATTTCAATGAGACAGAAGTCTAATTATTTAAATATGTTAGAGCATATTACATCTCCAAGGCTGTTTCCTTTATGAGTTTTTCTCCCCTAAAAAGAATACATCTAATTTAATTGTGAAGAGAAAAGTATATTAAACACCATTATACCCCTCCAGTAAGCAAAACTGATTTTTTATATATCTCAATAAGTATAGAATTTTATGGATCCTCATTTAAAAACAATGTTGTTTGCTTGTTACTAAGAATACCAAAATGGAATTTATGGCATAAAAAGAAATAATAATTGCACATAAAGTAAAACCTAATATATGTATTTTAAATTTGTTCAATGTTCTTTACCTGAGAAAAAAGTATTATAGTGACTGTTAGGAATTGCTCTATATCCCTAAAATATGATTTTGCATTATTTCTTATGACTGACTGGCTTAATTCTCAAATTTTTTTTTATGCTTAACATTTTTCAGACTTAATAAAAGAAAAGCACATCTATTTATTTAATCATTTCAATGTTACCTTGACAGGTTGCAGAGAAAAGTTTAAAATTTTCAAGCAAGACCACTTCCTTGATGCATAGGTTACAATCCGCAATTATAGGCTTGATGGTATAGATTAAAGGCAATAAATATTCTTTATAGTATAGGTTAAACATGGCAAACATATACATGTTCTCTCAGATCTTTACGGGGGAAAAAGTCCATCGGGTGCCACAATTATCACTTTCTACAGTGCTTTGAGGCCTACGGTCCACTCAAACCACAGCAATAGCTCCTCAGATACATTTTCTTTACCACAAAATGTTTTCATATACATTTTCAAGAGAGTCTTGAAAATATCATTACTCCCTTCAGTGGGAAATGAGCACAGATACATTGAAACCAAATGGGAAACAGATACACCATTAACAACAACAAATAAATCTAAAAGGCATTATTTTTCAAATATAAAATCAGTTATTTTTCAGCTAATAAAAGTTGTCTCTTCTAAATTCCTCAAGGAAGACTAAAATTGATTAGGGATACCTTTTGTGCTTTTTCTAAGTATTTTATTGCTATTATCCTAAAATTCTAATATTTTAAGTTTCTGTAAACATAAAAAGATATATACTGTTTAGGTTGACATGTGTTTCTTGAAGAATTATTATTATCCAAGTGCTGCCCTTATTGCTACAATTATTACATTGATGAAAAACTATTTCATGTGAAGCTACAGATATGTCCATACACTTGTACATGTGTACAGGAAGTGCTTCCTGCAAGAAATATCACATTACCTTTACCTTCACTTTTAAAATAAAAAGCCTTTAGGCTGGGCGAGGTGACTCACACTTGTATCATAACACTTTGGGAGGCTGAGGCTAGAGGATTGCTTGAGGCCAAAATTTCAAGACCAGCCTGAGCAAGGGTGAGACCCATCTCTACAAAAAATAGAAAAATTAGCCAGGCACGCTGGTGTGTGCTACTTGGGAGGCTGAGGCTGATTGCTTGATCCCAGGAATTTGAGGCTGCAGTGAGCCATGATGCCACTCTACTCTAGCCCCAGAGATGGAGCAAGACCCTGTCTCAAAAAAAAAAAAAAAAAGAAAGAAAGAAAGAAAGAAAAAGAAAAAAAGCATTTGCAGAAAATTTCCACCTGCTTTAGGATTAGCACATCATTATAAAATAGTAAACTTCTTAATTATGAAAAATTAATGTTTCTGGAATACTACTCAGCCATCAAAAAGAATGAAATAATGTCTTTTGCAGCAACTTGGATGGAACTGGAGGCCATTATTCTAAGTGAAGTAACCCAGGAACAAAAAAACCAAATACCGCATGTTCTCACTTGTAAGTGGGAGCTGAGCAATGGATATGCATGGTCATACACAATGACTTAATGGGCACTAGAGACTCAGAAGGGTGGGGGGTGCAGGATGAAATATTACCTATTGGGTATATATATGTACACTATTCAGGTGATGGGTGTATTAAAAGTATAAACTTCTCCACTATGTTATTCAGCCATGTAACAAAAAACCACCTGTACCCCTAAATCTATTTAAATTAAAAAAAGAAAAAAATAGTATGTTTAATCAAGTTAACAGACAGAAAATATTGAACTGGAAAATTTTACAACACTGAACTTAGGAATGTTTTCATGGTTATGTAACAAAAATGCAAGAATTAGAAGATATAGTTAATTCCTAATCATTTTCATGAAAACCTTCATAGGTTATTCATTTCATTGTTTTCTTTCTCCAGTACACTCTCTTACCCTGTCTCGACATCTCGCTAATGCAGAGAGTCGTGTGTGTGTGTCTACACATGTATTTCTACACTTAGGTTTCAGTTCTTTTTATTTATCCATTCAAGTCAAGAAACAAATAGTTATTTATAACAGCTAATTTTAAATATATTTCACAAGTTTAAGATTCTGTACTTAAAAAGCAATGTGATTCATTTCTCTGGAAATGGAATTCCTTATGTGAAGAACATTACTCTTTAGTCTGGAATTCCTAAATAAATCAAGACCTATTGACTTCAAAAAAAATCAAACTGTGTTGATTCTAATGCTAGGTCTTTCGACTATAGCTGCAGGGAAAGAAGTGTTAATGAATATACCTGGGCAGAATGGGAGAGTCCTTGTATGCTAAAGACAAAAAGCCAAAAGCAAATGTACTTGATCAAATATTTAGAATAACACAGGTACAGATAAATCCTGGCCCTTTGAACCTCAAGTCTCCTAAATAGTGATAAGTATCAGAGGTCCCCAAAGAGTCTCTTCCTTGTTCTTAACACTGCGGTCCCCAACCCTTGGCCCTCAGCCTGGTACTGGTCCGTGGCCTGTTAGGAACTGGGTCACGCATCACCACCTGAGCTCCATCTCCTCCCCCTCCATGAAACCTGGGGTGGGGGGCTGCACAGCAAGAGGTGGTCCGGCAGGCAAGCTAAGCTTCATCTGTATTTATAGCCGCTCCCCATTGCTGGCATCACTGTTTGAGCTCTGCCCCACCCCCCATGGAAAAATTGTCTTCCATGAAAGCCAACCCTGGTGCCAAAAAGGTTGGGGACCGCTGCCAGACTGCTTGGCATCAAGTGCTCATGAGCTGGAAACCCACAGCTAGCCAGGGAGGAACAGCACAGATAGAAGCATGTTTGCTATGTCAGAGGCAACTGATTAGGATGATGCCAGCTTTGAACAAAACTGCTAAGTAGGGCTTTATCCAGAGGGCTTCCCATACTTGGAGCAATCATCAGTGAAGTTTACAAACTATAGTATATGTTAACAATGGTGGAGGGTTGGCTGCCTCAGCTGCTTATGGAATGCATGCCAATGAAGAGCTCTCTTGCTGTGGATTTCCCTCAAATTTCACCTTGAAAAGCTAGAATCGTGCAGTTTAAAGTTATATAAAGAAAAAAAAAGAACTTAAACTCCTGGTTTTTGTGTTACTATTTGACTTATTTCAGAGGTAGGGAATCCTAAAGGAGAATCTCAGAAATTCATGGAAAAATTAAACAGCAAAAGTTCCAGTTTCATATCACTGAATCACATAGCTTGAAAGGACTTCGGAGGCCATGAGTTCAGCTCCTTCATCTTGCAGTTGAGGGGCCCAGAGTTCTTTGCAGACCAGGAGCAGCAGAGCCAAGCTTGGAACCTAGGCCTCCTGCACCAGTCTAGGGAGCTTTTCATCATACTACTTTGGCTGCCTGATACCTTTTCAGAAAATTAAAAACCCACGTATCGGAACATAATTATAATTTCAAAGACAGTCCTCCAGAGGCAAAGGAATTGGAGATTTGATGTAGAAGAGGAAAACTGAATTGCAATGGCAGTAAATCCCACGGGCAGTATCCTTAAAAAATCAGATTCAGTGGGTACAAAATATTCTCTTTAGAATTATAATATGACCTATGTTGGTAACAAATAGGGATGAACTTATTCATTTTTCACTTAAAATCCAATAAAGTCTAAAGTTTTGTGTTTATAGAATCTATGTTCTTTAGACCACTCAAGCTCCAAAGATTTCCAACAGAATTCATGTTTATGCATTATGATGTATTTCAGTGATAAAGTACACTGTCAAACTGCATTATTAATCTGTGATAGCATAATCATACACCAGCCTAACCTGATAGTCTCATTTGGTTGTCATTTTAGGTGAAATATTCTTTTTCTACTACTCTAGAATGCTCTGGCTTCAAACCCAAGTCACTTGGGAATGGCTGAGCCATGACTTCCCAGCATGTAAAATACCCATGGAGAGTTTATTTTCTGAAAGTACATTTACTCCCCAGCCATTATGGTATAGTTTCACACACTGTTAGCCTAGGGTGATGCTACTCACCAGCACCCTAGTGATCCAACAAAAGGAATGACTACTTTTTAAAAGCTTCCAGAAATACCAGTAAACCCCGTGGGATGGTGACAACAATATTAGATATAGGAATAAGGAAGTCTGGGTAATTAGTCTCCATTTACTAATAACTAGTTGCTTTCACTTAACACTTCGATGATTTGTTTCCTCATCTGCAAATGGAGTTACCTTAGTTTATGCTTAGGCTTTCTTCATCTCTGAAATGTTATGCTGAGAAACTTACTCAAGGTATTACAGAAATGAGAAGGTGCCATGTATGCCTTATCCAGGATAACCTAGAATCTATGAAACAGTGTGGGCACTCAGAGGAAGGAATATCTAATAATGCAGAGCTGACCCATGGTTATAGATTCTACCAGAACCCTAAGTTCTCAAAGGCAGGTATGGAAGATAGTTCATGTTTGTATCACCAGCAGCTAAGACACGTTGGCCCCTGGTAAGTGTTCATTAATTGTATATCAGAAAATGAAATTAAGAAAATAATTCCATTTACAATAGCATCCACAAGAGTAAAACACTTAGGAATAAATTTTTTAACACAGGTACAATGCTTATACTTTGAAAACTACAAAAGATTGTTGAAATAAATTAAAGAAGATCCAAATAAATAGAAAAATATCTCATGCTCCTAGATCGAAAGACTTAATATTTTTAAGATGGCAATAATCCTCAAATTGTTGTACAGATTTGATGCAATTCCTACCAGAATCCCAGCTTACTTCTTTGTAGAAATTGACACATTGATTCTAAAATTCATATGGAATTGCCAGGAAATCAGAATAATCAAAACAGTCTTTAAAAAAGAAGAACAAAGTAGGAGGAGTCTCACTTCTCAATTTCAAAGTTTACTACAAAGCAATAGTAATCAACACAGTGTGGTACTGGCATAAGGATAAGCCTACAGATCAAGGGAATAGAGAGTCTATATATAAATGCTTGTTTATGGTCAACTGATTTTCTACAAGGGTATGAAGAACATTCAGTGCAGCAAGAATAGTCTTTTCAACAAATGGTGATAGGACAGCTAGAGAGCAACATGCAAAAGAATGAAGTTGGACCCCACTTTACACCATACATAAAAATATATCAAAATGGATCATAAACCTAAATGTAAGACCTAACCTACAGATAAGAGGTTCTCATAGAAGAAAATCTTCCTGACTTTAGATTTGGCACAGAATTCTTAGATGTGACACCAAAAGCATGAGCACCAAAAGAAAAAAGCAGATAAATTGGACTTTATCAAAATTAAAAACTTTTTTGTTTTAAATGAAATGTGAAAAGACAACTCACAAGAGAAAATATTTACAGATCATATATCTGATATCTAGAATATATAAATATTTCTTACAACTGAATTATAAAAAGACAAATAACCCAATTAAACAATTGGCATTGATTTGAATACACAATTCTCCAAGGAAGATATCCAAATAGCTAATAAGCACATGAAAAGATGCTGGACATCATTAGTCATTAGGGAAATGCAAATCAAAACCACAATGAAATATCACTTCACACCCACTAAGGCGGCTAAAATTAAAAAAAAAAAAAAATAGTCAGATAATGACAATTGGTTTTGTGTTTGTTGTTTTTAGATACCAGAGTCTTACTATGTTGCCCAGGATGGTCTTGAACATCTGGGCTCAAGTGATCCTCCCACCTCAGCATCCCAAGTAGCTGAGACTACAGGTGTGTGCCCCTGTGCCCAGCATATAATGACAATTGTTGATGAGGATATAGGGAAATCAGAAATACACTCCTGATAGGAATATAAAGTGCAGCTACTTTGGAAAACAGTAGTGCAGTACTCAAAGGATTAAACAAAGAGTTACGTTATGACTTAGCAATTTCAATCTTAAAGATCTACGCAAGAAAAATGGAAACATATATCCACACCAAAACTTGTACATGAACGTCCACAGCATCATTAGTCACAATAGTCAAAAGGTGGAAACAACCCAAATGTCCATCAACTGATGAATGGATAAACAAAATGTGGTATCTGCTGGAAAATTATGCAGCCATAGAAAGGAATGAAGTACTGATACATGCTACAGCATGAAGGAACTTTGAAAAATTATGCAAAGTGAAAGAAGCCAGACAAAAAAAGACCACATATGATATGATTCCATTATGTGAAATGTCCAGAATAAGAAAATCCACAGTGAGACAAAATGGATTAGTAGTTTCCTAGGGGTGTGACAGGAGAGGAGGAATGGGGAGATAAGCGATGATAGCTAAAGGGTACAGGGTTTCTATCTGAGGTGACAAAAATATTCTAAAGTGACTATGGTTATGGTTGCACATATCTGTGAACTGAATTATACACTTAAAATGGGTGAATTGTAAGGTATGTGAAATATGTTTCAATAAAACTGTTAAAGAAAAAAGTTACATATCAGATGAATAAATAAATCTGCATCTTGAAAGATGGAGAAGTGGAATGGCATTCCAGATAGACAGAACACTATATAGGCAAAGGCTTTGCAAGTATGAAAGGATATGGTATGCTCAGGGACAGGAGAGGTGTGCCTGGATCACTAGAAATGTAGTACGATAATGGTAGGAAACAAGGTTGATTTCCCATTCAAGAAGGGCTCAGGTATTAGCAACCAAAAAAACTTTACACTGGATTAGAATGGGGAAAGCATTCTCTAGCTTGAATACTAGGCAGTAGCATGTAAAGGAAAATCTGCTAACAATATGAAGAATATATTCACAGTGCCAAGATATGCCAAAGTGGAGTTACTAGAAGCAGCACAACAAATTAGATGGGGAGACGAGAATTAGGCTTCCTGGGGAAAATTCTGTTTCTTTCCAACATCCTCACTCCCAAGGCCTGGTGATACTGGGCTTAAACGAGTTTCCAGTATTAGAAATCAGCGTGGCCAAGGTGAGCCAAGGGGCCTTTGCATCCTTGACACCGACCTGCTCTATTCTCCATCATATTCTCACTCGCCGCCATCCCAGCAGGTGCCGGGGCAGTTCTTTGCTAAGAAATCTACCTTCTCTCAGAAATCACACGTGGCAATGCTCCAGAAATAATGGCTCTCGAGGTAAAGCTGGCTATACTTACAAGAAAACAGGGCCTCTAACCATATTTCTTAACTAATGTCTTCTACTGAGTCTACCTCAAATAATGAAACTTGTGAGTAAAGGTTCTAAAGACAAATTAACATCTGAAAACAAATCAGACTTAGAGAAAACAGTTGTAACTAATTTTACAAGGAAGTAACTAGCTGTCCAGAAGAACAAATCTAATTTGACAACACTAGCCACCATACACAGTACAAAAATAATTTTAAGTCAGCATATCACGGGGGTACAAATGTTTAGGTTACATATATTGCCTTTGCTCCCCGCCCCAAGTCAGAGCTCTTTGATATTGGATGTAAACTACAAGCAGCATTAATTTATTAGTATAGTCATTAACAGAAATCATTAGTCAATCATTAATTAATCTTCTCACTGGTTACTACCCTTATCTCTAGTGAGCTACAACTTTATGAAAACGTCTTGAGGTACAAAACTCATTCATGCAGTTTGGTTTTGTTGTTTTTTTTTTTTTTTTTTTTTTTGAGACAGAGTCTCACTCTGTTGCCCGGATAGAGTGAGTGCCGTGGCGTCAGCCTAGCTCACAGCAACCTCAAACTCCTGGGCTCAAGTGATCCTCCTGTCTCAGCCTCCCGAGTAGCTGGGACTACAGGCATGCACCACCATGCCCGGCTAATTTTTTCTATATATATTTTTAGCTGTCCATATAATTTCTTTCTATTTTTAGTAGAGATGGGGTCTCGCTCTTGCTCAGGCTGGTCTCAAACTCCTGAGCTCAAACGATCCGCCCACCTCGGCCTCCCAGAGAGCTAGGATTACAGGCGTGAGCCACCGCGCCCGGCCCATGCAGTTTGGTTTTGAGGGGAGAAATTATTTTAAACTCTTTCTAGAATAATTTTTTTTCTCCATTTGCTACATTTTTGGATAAAAATCTAATAGATAATGTAATGTAACCTTTTGCAGTGACTCCACAGTCTAATGACTGAAAAAGGAAAGAGTTGGCCATGACTAAAAAGGGAAGCATTGGCAGCTATGCTGTGTTTTTCTCATGTAAATGTGATATGTGTATTTCATTTAGAAATTTAATGGGACATTTTTGCATCTTATGCTTAACTTTAGGTATCACTTTCTAAAAATAAAAATATTATACTACTGTGATGTCATCAGCTGCAAGGTAAGAATGGTTTGTCCTCCAAAGATCTATTTGGTAGGTCAGGAACATCTTCTCATAGATGTGGTAGTTATAGCTGCAGGTGAGTCCTTACAGAATGATCTATCAAGTGTCTTACATAAAGGATTAAGGCCTACTCCAGCTAACCTTACTCACAGTAGAGCACTGTTTACATGGAACATGAAGTCTGAGTTACAATCACATATGCCTAAAGTACACAACAAATGGGCTCCATGCTCCACAGCTGCTTAAAAGAAAGTGTATGCCAGTCATTCTCCAATTCTCTGTAAATTAGTGGCTGAAAGTTCCTTGTGGAGTAATCCTCCAAATTTTTACTTCATTTCTGCCTGTAATAATAATTCATTTGTAAATCCAGGGCAGGGACTGCATTTGCATATTCATTCTTTTTTGGTTTTCTTTTTTTTTCTAGTGGCAAGTCTATTGCTTGGTATTCATTTGCAATATTTAAACAGATCACTGTGATGTAGCATAGTCCACTGTAAATTTAGGATGAAAATTATTACTTTTATTTGTAAAAGTATCACAATAAATATGTAATTTTGGATATATGGCTTTTGGTAAATGGATGGAAAGTTTTCTGGTTATTGAAATTTTACTGTCCTGTCAAATCAAGAGCAATATAAGTTGAATGAATGAATCTGTTCAAAAACCTTCAACTGTATTTTAGGGCTAGCTTAATTGTGCCACTATATATAAAATGCCTTTGCTTGATTGCCTCCCCTTTCTGTTAACTAAAACCAAATTTCCTCAAGAGTTGTAATGTGTATTTCAAAGTCACAAGCCGTTGTTGTCATGTCATTAAGCTCTTATAAAGGAGACTCTAAACTATTAAATGTTTTGGGAGTTTATGAATTTCATTGAAAACATACGCTGAAGTAGTAGGTTAAACAGATATTCCAGGCTCATACTGACATTTCACTTTTAAAGCCTTTGAGTCACACTCCTTCTGGTATGTTCAAACTTTTACAAGGACAGATCTTGAGATTTTACTTCATTTCATTTTTTTTTAAAAAAGGTAGCTGTAGCCTGTTTCAATGAAATGACAATAAAGTGAAAGTACTAAGAAAATAAACTTTATTATTGTTCTTTAAGGACTGGCACATATATGCACTACTTAGCCAAATAAACATTTCATTATAAACATTTGGTCAGTTTATGCACATTCTATCAGAGCAGGATAAATAGGGACCGTCGCCATCTCTGTTGACAATATACTGATCTCACATTAATTTGATTGAAGGTGGCTTGCCAACACATCTCACTTTCCCCATTTGAGAGCACTCAGATAAGAAAAATACAGTGACGTTTAGCAGATAGGCCTGGTGACACAATAGAATGCAACTCATTGAAGAAGTGTAATTACAGTGATTACTTCAGAAAAGAAAGCACATACACTGATGGGAAGAAGTAAACATTGCCACAATTATGGGAGCTCGGGTCCCTTTTGGTATAGATGCAGGCGTCCTAGACAACACCAACCTAGCAATAAGACCACAGAAAGCTTTCCAACTTAACAACATAAAAGCACTGAAGGTTACAAAATGGCATAAGCCAATTTCCCAAAGTGCTGGAACAAAGGCCCCCTCTGTTTTGGGTGAATTCAATATACCAAATAGATTAGTCAGAGAAGTCCTCCTTCCAAAATTAAAACTAGGTACAAACATCCGGAAAGTTTTCCCCAGCGGAATGTAATCTGCAAAT
This sequence comes from Eulemur rufifrons, assembly GCF_041146395.1. NCBI lineage: Eukaryota > Metazoa > Chordata > Mammalia > Primates > Lemuridae > Eulemur > Eulemur rufifrons. The sequence goes on along the minus strand of NC_090983.1, from coordinate 61,649,278 downwards.
GCTTTTTAAAGCTGTTATTTTAATGGCTCTGAAAAATAAACAACGTGGGGTGTCTAGTTCTCTCAGGTAACAGTCCCAGGAGAACTTGTAGAGGCAGGGGGGGTTCACCTCTGCCATTAATTAGGAATATGTAATCTATTGTCATCAAAGCACTCAAGAGTTTTATTGTAATATGACAAAAGCAGGGGAAAATCTCACCTCTCGCCAGTCCACTAGATTGCAGATACACACAGAAAGAAAAACAGAGTTTGAAATGGGCTCCAGAGCTCACCACACGTAGCCCTTGAATGCCACTCATGAACAAACAGATGCCAAGAGGTTTACCACCTTGCCTTGGTTTGCACAGCAAGTTAGTGAAAGGTCAGGACGAGAACCTAAGGCTCCTGTCTCCCAGTTCTGTGTTTTTCTACCATGACCTGATTATTTTTCAGTTATGAACTTGATAAAATAAGAGGAAAAACCATTCATATAAATTTGTACTGTCAAAGTTATAAAATACTACAAAAACATTTGAATCGTCTTGTTTGATTGTTGTCAGCTCTCTGTGAGGTAGGTAGAAATAATTTTATATCGGCTAAGTGCGGTGGCTCACGCCTGTCATCCGAGCACTTTGGGAGGCCAAAGCGGGTGGATTGCTCGAGCTCAGGAGTTTGATACTAGCCTGAGTAAGAGTGAGACCCCATCTCTACTAAAAATAGAAAAAAAAAATTAGGCAGGCAACTAAAAATAAAAAAAAGTCACTCCTGTAATCCTAGCTACTCGGGAGGCTGAGGCGGGAGGATCACTTGAGTCCAGGAGTTTGAGGTTGCTGTGAGCTGGGGTGACGCCATGGCACTCTAGCCTAGGCAACAGAGCAAGACTCTGTCTCAAAAAAAAATTATGTCACATGTTTGTGTATGTGTATGTACCTATATATGTAGATATGTTAAAAAAAAAAAGACAAAGTGAAAGAGAGACATGCAGGGAGACACAGAGAGACTAAGAGAGAGAGAAAGCATGTGGGAGCCTCAGAGACAGTGGATAGGACACAAGGAGGTATGACAGAGGAATGTATACAAAAGTCAATGAAAAAGTAGCAGAGAGACACAGATGGACAGAGAGACACCCAGACAGACAGACACACGCAGGTACACACAAGCAGACAGAAGGAAAGACAGAGACAGTGAGGCCTTAAATGATTTGTTCAAGGTCAAAGAGCCAGTACTTGTCAGAGTTGCACCTCAAAGCCAGTGCCGAAATCCAAATCCCCCTGCTCCTTCCACAAACCGTAAGGAAGGCTCCAGACCATCACAAGCAGAGCAGAATTAAAGTACAATACAACTCTTTAATTTTGCCTTTAGTTGTTATTCTTTTGGGGGGCCTCCCTTTCCACTCAGCAGAGAAATCTGATTAGAATGGAATGGGTAGAATCTCCTTAATAGAATCAAACCAATGGCTATTGTCTAAATGGTTGTAACAGTCACTTCTCTTTTTAAACTATTAGCTAAGTCCTGCCCCGGGAAATAAAATATCAAGAGAAACACATCTTTTTCCTGTCGTTAGGGATTTAATGATTTTTAAAGCTTGGGGTTCTTATCCTGGGGTTCTTAACCTGGGATTCATGGAAGCATCTGGCAGTGTCTATAAAACCCCTTAATATTGTACATTAAATTCAGGGCATAAGTGCATTTTTCTAGAAAGATTCTCAGAGGCCTCTGACTAAAGAATATTGAGCCACTGCTTTATAATAGAAGTCTGTGAAAGGACTGACAATGTATACATTTTTTGGTATGACAAAAATTAACTACCTGAATAATTGGGAAAAAAATTATATCACTCAATTTAGAAAACCAATGGTAATCAATCTTTAGTGCTCCCACTCCCTAAGCGCTTTTGTTTTAACTACAAAATATTTTCTCATTCTTTTCACTCCAGTCAGTTTTTGTTTGCAACTCTATTTATGAAAAGGATGTGAGAAGGTGAATTTCATTTTAAAAGAACCATGGACTAATTTATAACTTAATTAATGTCTGGGGTGGTTTGCTCATAACACCAAATTGATAGACTTGTAAAAAGCAAATTCTATATTAAAAATATACTGTATTTAATTCAAGTCTATTCTTGACCAGCTAGTCTACTCATCAACATTGAAACAAACTGTATTTTGAAGCTAGACCAGGGACAATCATCTCATATGTTGAAACCTATAAAATTTCCAGAGTTTTCTGCTTCCAAATTAAAGCAGATTTATAAAAAGAACTCTCCTGTACCGTTAACATACAACACCACCAGGGCCATGGGGACAGGTCAGAGACAAAGAGTCAGAAAACTACTATAGTGGTAACTAGTTTCCAAAATGGCCTCCAATGAGCCACACTCCCCCAGGCTTTTTTGAGTCCTCTCCCACAGCGAGTTTAGTCAGACCCTGTAATTCCCTTTCCCCAATAGAACACAGGGAAAGACACACTGACTGAGGCACTTCGAGAGGTAAACTTTCAAAAACTGGCAGTCTCTCCTTTTCTGCTTTTGGTGGCCTGATCTTTAAAGTAAGATGTCTGCCACCCCACTGCAGAGACACACGGGGAAGCCCCACGGGAGAGAAGGAAGCTCTGATACTAATGCAAGACAGGCCCGGCTGTGCTGTGCCCTGGCTGTTCCATGTCCCAGCTGAGCTCAGCCTTCCACTAGTCCCACTAAGGTACCTAACATTTTAGCCACCATACTGGACATTCAGCACGTATGTCCCATCATGACTGAAGCCCCAGTCAACATCATCTCCATCTTGAAAAACTGCTCATCTGCACCTAGTCAAGGCACATAATCATGACAAATAATAAATTGTTATTGTTCTAAGCTACTAAGTTTTGGGATGTTTTGTTAAGCAGCAACAGATAACCAAAATGGAAGCCAAGGGTAAAATGGCATGAATAGTGAGTTTACAAAAGGAAATTTAGAAGATAAAGTGTAAGTAACTGAAGCTTATCTCTGTTGAGCATGAGAGAAAAACATTTATTAAGTACTAACTAATTAGCCCATCACTTATCTCATTGAGTAAGATTATTGCCCAAAGTCATATAGCTAAGAAAGTGGAAGAGCCACATTTGAAGACAGATTAGATTTCACAGCCGAGATGCACTCATCCCATTATATTGGCCAGGCTGGGAAGCAGCAGGGAGGGAAGGAGGAAGCCTGACCCACAGAGAAAGGCTTGACATTTAATTATTTGTGATGAAAATCTTTCTTAATCATATTCATATTCTTTTTTTTTTTTTGAGACAGAGTCTCTTGCTCTATCGCCCCGGCTAGAGTGCAGTGGTGCATACTCATACTTTTAAAAATAGAATATATGCAGCATTACTTATCTGTTTTAATGACTAATCATCATTATAACTGAATCTGTATTGAATTGTAATGTGCTAGAATATAATGATATACTCAGGAACGATACGTGATGTAGGATTACTTGATTCTATATTCACTGATCCTAAATGCTACGTATGTATAGCATATATATAATATATCACCATATATATTTTAATTCCTCTTTCTGACTTTCACATATTTTTTTGTTTCTCTCTTGCTGTTAGACTGTGTCTCGTATCTACTAGGTATGGAAAACTAGACAACCAAGCTTGGTGATCTCTGTGGAAGAGAAGATGGCTTCTAAGTGAGAAACTGCAGGGCTTTCTATGAATAAAATGCACAAGCTTTAGTACATGTGCCTTCTAACATAAAAATTAGTGTTTGGGGTGGCTAACAAAGCCAGACAAGTACATTCTAGATGAGAAAATAAAATGTGGTATATACACATGGTGGAATATTATGCAGCCTTAAAAAAAGAATGAAATCTTATCATTTGCAGCAACATGGATGGAACTGAAGAACATTATGTGAAGTGAAATAAGCCAAGCACAGAAAGACAAATCTCACACGTTCTCACTCATATGTGGGAGCTAAATATTAAAAACAATTGATCTCACAGAGACATACAGTAGAATGATGGTTATCAGAGGCTGGGATGGGGAGGGTGGAGGGGGTAAAATGAATTAAAAAAAAAGAATATAAATGTATTTAATACCACTAAACTATATACTTAAAAATGGTAATGATAGTAAATTATACATATATTTTACCTCAACTAAAAACTAAATACATACATACATAAATAAAGCTGCATGCAGAATGTAGTGAGGTGAATATACCTTAATTAAAAAAAAAAAGGATGACTTTGTATGGGAGCTAAAGAAATAGTTTTTGCTCTAAAGAGCTCTAAATCCTGAGGACAGCCTGATGATTTTCAAATTGGGCTCAGTGGGGACCCAGCGCTCTGTACAAATCCAGCAAAAGACACCATTGTGTGGATACTGCAATTAAGTATTTCTGGCAAATAGTAAAGACTTAAAACTATCCTTTCATTGCTTTTACACATTTTATAGTTTGGGGTTCTCAGTTTGCTTTAGCTTGAAAACAAAAACTTCTACTGTTCAAATACTTTTGAAAATCAGTGATTTGAGAGAGACACTGTGTTTAAGGAGGGGTGATGGAGTTGTGGGATTGTCTGGCAAACGTACCTTAAATACTTTGCCAGTTTTTATGTTCTATATGCAATAAGAAATGTAATGCTTTCAAAAATGAGAGCTAACCTTTACTAAAGCAAGTTCACATTGTTGATACTCTGCTGGTGGCCACTGTGTGACTCAAACAGCGCCAATATTGGCAGTCCACTAAGCTCAATTCATTCTGTTTGGGAGATAAAAAGACTTCTGATAGCAAGTCATTACATTGTAGGCAAACATATTTATGATGTACAACACTGGACCATGTCATTGTTAGCATCAAGACATTCAGCAGATTAGAGCAGCCCAGGAAGTTTCTAAAATGCCCATTTTTAAGGACTTAATTTAAGCAAAACTCATACCTAGTATAATTTCTTCTTTCAAAGTGAACTTAGGATATTCATTGATCAAAATGTGTACAGCTTTCTTAAGGACATCTGCAATTACTGTTGTCAAAACCCCAGTTAGACAGTTCAAATTGCTTAAAACTTTGGTAATGACTACTTGGAAATGTTTGAATGAAGGTCATCTGCCCCTCCATTCACAGCTCATATGGCGCCTTTTGTACACATGGCTTGGGGTCCTTTACAAAGAACACTAATCAAGACACAAAATAACACTGTAGCAAATATTCTTGTCACAAATTCCATTACACAGTAAAAGCTAAATAAAAAATAATAGCTTTTCTGACTATATTAAAAATTTAGATCACTTAGTGTCAGGCAATTTAGAGAAGAGAATTCCACAAAAGAGAGTAAGGTGACAGGAATATATCCATTAACTAACTCATACACGTACTTTCACCAAATACAAATGTTAAGAATGAACTTAGAAAATTAGTACTCAACTTAGCAATGGGATTTTTCTACACAGTTTTAATATATCTTATCAAAAATTTAGATAAATGAATTACCCTAAAGTTACTTATGAGCAAATATTTTCACTCAAATTCAGGCAATAATATAATATATCAATTTAAACATTTATACAGTCAAATTTCTTACTTAGGTTAATCAGCATATGTTTTCCTAAAGAAGTTCATATAATTTTGCTTGTTAAAAGAAATGAAGTGTGAGTTATTCCCACTCCCATCTCTGGGGCCTCACAAACATACCTTGAACTTCCATAATCCCATAATCCATAATTTCTCAAAAATTTCTATATTTACTGAGTAATTTTTTCCACTGGTTTCAAAAAAAAATCTTTCAGTTCAAATTATCATTTCTGTTTTATAGGTTTAAAAAAACACCGACAAGTTGGAAGAAATGTGTGACTTCAGCAAAACACACACTTAATGCATGTAGGAATCAAGCAATTACTATAGTGCAAGAAAAACTGGTTTGCCTTAGACCTAAATATTTTAATCAATTTTTTTTCCTTTTTCCTTTGGCTCATTCCTTTTATTAGTCTTTCACATGTAACTCATATGTATTAACTTGAGAAGTTCTTGGAAAAATTGTACCTGGCTCATGGTAAGCTTAATAAATATTGGATGACTACATAAATAAATGACCCTGAAGAACTGATAAAGACCTCAATTCATTCAAGCTGCACGTCCTCCAACATGCCCTCTCAAACATACACACGCCAACCTAGCTTTAATATATATGACCTACCCCATCATATTGTCTTTTGAAAAATTTAAGGTGGTGACCACTAACAGAAAATGGTAGATTTCTATGTTGACTCAGTCCCATTCTTTAATTCATTCAGTATGTAAAGTTTGTCATATAACATGTAGTATATAGCATAATAGTGTTAATAGCAGATTAATAGTGATAACAGTAAGGAATAACATCTGGAGCCAGACCTCCAGAAATTGATTTTTAACCCTACTACTTACTAATCATATGACCTCTGGCAATATAATCCACCTCTTTAGACCTCAGCTTTCTCATTTGTCAAGTGATACCTAACTCATAGGATTGTTGTGAAGAATTAATGAGCTCATACATGTAGTGTGCTTAAAACAATGACTGGACACGTAATAAGCACTCAATAAATACTAACTTTCTATCACATTCCAGGCTGTGTACTAGGTGTCAGGAATGCAGTGGCAAATAAGAAAAGGCACAGCCCTAGCCTTGCTACACATTCAGTCTAGTTCTTGAGCTTTATGCACTATTTCTTTCTATTAAAATATATTATAAACTTATTACCAGATAATGGAAAAACCTTAACATGTAAAAAAAATTTTTTTAAGTATTTTGGAAATTGCTATAGTTTGGATATTGGTCCTCCTCAAACTTCATGTTGAAATTTCATCCCCAGTGTTGGAGGTGGGGCCTAATGGGAAGTGTTTAAGTCACGGGGGTGGATCCTTGGTGAATGGCTTGGTGTCTTCCTCTCAGTAATGAGTTCTGGCTCTATTATTTCCCAAGAGGGATGGTTGTTAAGAAGAGCCAGGCACCCGTCCCCCGCCAACCCTTGCTTTGTCTCTGGCCATGTGATCTCTGCCTAGCCAGCTCCCCTTCCCTTCCTTTTTTCCCCATGAGTGGAAGCAGCCAGAGGCTCTCACCACATGCGGATGCTGGCACCATGCTTCTTGTACAGCCTGCAGAACTGTGAGCCAAATAAACCTCTTTTCTTTATATATTACCCAGCCTCAGGTATTCCTTTATAGCAACACAAACAAACTTAGATATCAAATTGAAGGCAAAATTGTGCTCTATTTAAATACAGCTTCATATATTAATTCTGTTAAGGGTAAAGTTGTATGACAATGACATTATCAATTTTTTCCAGAACCAAATTATGGTTTCAGTTTATTTTGTGATTTATTGATTACCTTAAGACATTAGTATTAATATTTTAAAATATCATTGCTAATGTCTTATATCAGAAAGTTATCTATTTTAAGTATGTGATTTTAAAATATTTATGTGATCTTAATCTATTTGAGGCAAGCCCATTCCTTTGTCAATGAATCTCTCTCTATTTGTAAGATGGAAGTCAATGCTAATAAACATAAAAAGATCTTGTGCAACAGAAATTTAATTTATAGGAAGGTTTTTTTTGTTGTTGTTTGCTTTGCTTTGTTTTGTTTTTACTTTTCATTTTAGGGATTTTTTAGAGACATTTTAAAAAATTTTCTCTTAATTTACAAATAACAGAAAGGCCATAGGATTTTTTTAAGGTCTACATCTAATATCTTCTAAACAGTTTCTGGCTGGACTTAACTTTGCATACATGTTTTGCTAAACTAGACCAAAGCACTACTAAGAAGAATCTAAACACTATAGTACCCATAGATTTGATTTTTAATATATAAGAGTCTTGCCTAGCCTATGAATAATTTTGAGGATTAAAAGGGAGGAGAAAAATAGGAGCTTTCCTATATAATTTCATTAACTGTTGTTTTTATCTCCCTCAACTCCTGTTATTGATTTCATTCTATTTCTAGAACTATCATAGAGGTTGCATTACTGAATCCTGGATAGGGGTTATGCAATATTTAATATACTTTACAATTATTTGTATTTAAAAAGAGATATATTGGAATGACCAAAAGTGGTTTTAAATTGTAATTGTTTATAGGCAAAAAACTCATGCTATTTGCCTTTAATTTTGGTACATTACCTGACATGAACTGGGTTAAGAAAAGATACATTATTGATGAAGATGTTCACATACTAATCAGGATTTCACTCATTTTCAAGAGCATCAGTGCAGGATTCTACATAACTATTTGTTTAGGGCCATTGGGACTCTGACCCATTTTCATTCTTGGCAATATTAATTAGGGTGTAATTCACTGTTGTATTTAACTTGTAAGCACCAAGATGATAACCATGGAATGGATTTGGATGGCTCTGCAAAAAAGAAGGGCAAAGGCAAGGAAATAAACTTCCATTATGTGCTAGGCTCTATGTCTAGTTATTTTTCATAGGCCCTCACATTTAGTCATTTTACTTTAAAAATGTGGAAAAAGAACACAATGGGGATATTTATTCCCAAAGGAGAAAAGCACCAGCAGGAGATTGATAAACTATAGAGGGCATTCCAGCCTGAAATGAGAAGTTGGAGCAAGAGCCTTTAACATAAGCTCGCCATCTATTATTATAAGACTATGCTAAAACATACCCTATGTTAAGAGTGCATACACACATACCCACACATTCAAGGAACTTTTTATTCTAGTATAAGAAAAGGTTTTCAAGCTAGGAAATCTAGTGCCTTAGGCCACGACCTTCTTTCAAGCTGAAGTAGCCAACACTTAACAAACCATATGACTTCTGGATGCAGCTGGTAGCCCAAATGGTTCCTTATCATTCCCTTCACAAATTTCATATATATTAAGCACCTATCTTTGCCAGGTGCCGGAGATACAGAGAACAATTTCCTAACGTCAAGGACCTCATAGTCCAATGATGGATACAAGATCACAAATAATTATTAGATAACATGGTATGAGGTATAAGAGAAAAAGATGATTAACAACCACTGTATAGCCCTGATAGTCTTCAGCTGACACTGCAAATACAATATACACAGTTCAGAAATATACGTACCACACCTCCTCCACGTTCCTGGCCTCCACCATCGAATTCTACTAGCAGCTTTTGTCACTAATCATATCCTCCTCACTGAAAAGATAATCACCATTTTATAATTCATGAGTGATGAATCCATTTTCATATGTTGTATTGGAAAATCAGGTTATACTCCAGACTCTTGAGGCTGTTGCTATCTCTCTCCCACATATATCTTAGTTTCTCAGAGATAAATGTGTGGTGTAAGCTCTAACGATTATAATGTCTACTATAATGAAACACCCACTATACTACACACACACGCACACACAGATCTACATTTGGAAAGATAAGTCCTCTAAACATAAGTGGTCTGAGCTAGAGTGTCTTTCATTGCTTTTTCAACACTTTTTGTAACAACTGTTTTAACAATGTCAAGTTAGAGCAAGGTTAAGAACACTGTTTTGAATCAAATGACTCAGATTAGGAATAAGTAGGTTTCCTTTTGCAAATAATCAAATACATAACTAGTGTCAACAGCCAAATATGAAATCTCCCCAAGATTATTAATATATAAATCTTTAAGATTATTACTTCACTAATTCATATTAACCCCTACTTGCTGACTCTTACCCTTAAAGTTAGCCAGAGTTAATTTTGAAGCTCGATAAATTTTTCCTTGATGCTGATGAATGATCTTCTTATACTGTTTATTGGATATCAAGAGTTCTAAATAGCAAGAAGGTTTAAGGCAGGCACTGTAACATGTCACTCTACAAGCTAGATTAGAAGTGAAACTTTTACGGTTATAATGAAACAGTGAGGAAAACAGGAAGGGATCCCATAAAAGCATAAAACTTGAACAGCTAAAGTTGTGCTCAGAGCATCTGGGTCCTGGAACTAATCCAGCCCCTTAGTTGTAGCCAACCAAGTCAGGCCCCACTCCTGCAGGGGCTCATCACACCAAACCTCTGTCGTGTGCCATGCCGGTAAAGATTAGATCGCCTCCACCTCCCCAATCAAAAAAAACTGGGACACTAGATATGGCATGAAAGCTTGGGTTAGAAATCTACTGAGGAGTCAGAAGCTAAGCTACTAAATGATTAAAATTGCTTCTCACAGGCATTATTTTCCTCTGTTTCATCAATAAGGAAGCAGGCGCCTCTGTACTATTTCACAGGGTGGGAATGCTTTCTGGAGTTAGATTGTCAAGAGCTGCTTTTTAAAATAGCAATACTCTTATCAGAGTAAAACTTGCCTGCTGAGTCAAAAGGAAAGTTGGCTTCATCTACCTTTAGAGCCCAGGAAGAATTTAAAATGTAAAGATGCCTGGCATGATTCCAGCTGTTGCCTACTACAGATACTTTTAAATATCCACTCTTTATTGATCTGAAGGTATACGAATAAGCAGATATATATTGTAAATGGAAAACAGAAAGAAAGCCACCTTTAAAAGTCCAGTAGACTGAAAGCAAAAATAAGAAACACGTATTTTTCTTTTGTCCCCCTGAAGAATCTGACTTAACTCCTACTCCAGGAGGAAAAAAAAAACCACAAGTGACTGCCAAGGCATATCTCATTCGTTTTGATGATGAAGGAGGAGAAAATTCCAAAAAAGAAATACTATTTCCAATAAGGACGCTGAATCTAATGCTAATTTGATGTCAAATCCACCTAATCCACATGATTTTCCTTCAGTTTAATTTGAAGCCATCATAGAAGTCTGTTTTAGGAAGCCTCCTCACTCTCAGCAAATTTAATTAGTAGAGATATGCAATAGCTTCTCTAATGATAAACAGCTAGCCTGAAAACATAAACATTGATAAATTCTAATGGGAAATTTTGGCATACGGTGCATAGAATGTGTCAGAAGAGGCATCCTGGCATAATGTCAGAGTATGTCAAGGATCAGGGTATCTGACAGAGGGGTGTGTGTGTGTGTGTGTGTGTGTGTGTGTTTGGGCAGGGTTCTCCCAAAGTTGCCTGACTGAAGCTAAAAATTCAAGAGGAATTCTACAGTAGTCATATAAGACAAAAAAGAAGAGTCATGTAATTTAGAGAAACCTAAACGTAACCAGCAACAAGCTCTTTCGCTTGGCCAGACTATGGTGGTGAGAGGGAGGCAGAATTCCTTATTACCCATTTTAGTAGGTCAAGACAAATAATATAAAATATAAGGGGAATTATTCATACTTCAATGAAAAGATTTCACAAATATGTAATAGATGGTACAGTGCATAATGTATTCAATTTAGGATTCTGAGAATTTTAGATATATATGGTAATTTTATGATTTAGAAGCTTAAAAATGAAGTGCAAATTGTAGTTAGGGCTCACTTTCCCAGGTTGAATATAAACTTACAAGCTGGGCGTAATGTAGCAACACTATTTGCCTATTCCTGGGGTTCGTGGAGAGGCAAGGAACTGCAGGAGCTACTAAAGGGAAAGAAGGAAGAAGAACTAGAAAACCATCAGCATCAGGACTTTCTTTTAAATAAAAAATCCCAGAACTTTCTTTCTTGGGATGAATAAGTTGTCCTCTAAGGCAGCGGTCTCCAAACTTTTTGGCACCGGGACCAGTTTCATGGAAGACAATTTTTCCATGGACAGGGGGATGGGGCAGGGGGAGCATGGGGCGTGGGGGCGGTGAGGCACAGGCGATGATGTGCCTCCCTGTTTTCCTAACAGGCCAGGGACTGGTACCCGGCTGTGGCCCAGGGGTTGGAGACCACAGCTCTAAGGAAGAGATATTACTGGCATAGTCTCAGGGAAGACATTGCTAATGTTAGGTAAGTCATTCCTCAAAATGTAGAGGAATCTCATAGGTCCATTTTGTGGGACGCCCACCTCTTTGCAGGGTGATCGAGTACTAGGACCCAGGCTGTGGCAACCCAAGGAATTTTGCCTCCAGGGTACTTGGGCACATTGAGGGGAGTAGCAGATCTTCTTAGGAAATATTTTTCCTTTTTTGTTCTCTCACTTGACCTCAGATACTCTCAGTGAGAGAAGAGAATGAAGCGACGCTTATTAGGAGAGAGCATCTATTCTTTCACGCCTAAATTACATTACTCTGTGAGTGTTCTTGAACATTCATCTGACAACTCCCTGTGCCCAATATATGGTTTCACAGCCAGAAAGGAGTCAAAGCAATCACATCATCTACATTCACAAAGGAATCCTCCCCTGTGCCCCACCCTCTAAATTCAGAAATTTCTTATTCTCCTACTAAACACTCAGAAATCCTATGGTAATCATGAAAAACTAATGTAAAAAAAAAAAAAAAGAATGATAAATAAGTTCAGAAGATTTGCTCAAAACCCAAGATAACTTTTTGGAAACAAATTGATAAACAAGATGATTGAAAATCACAATAGAGCAAACCAAGAAGCAATATTTTGGGAAAGAGCCTCTGGAAGAGATTTGAAACACACACTGCTCTATTGTCATAGCTGCATTTGTTCAATAATTCAAGATGAATACATTAATCTCAATCTAAATGCCAATCTAAATGACTAGGAAAATCTGTCTTCAGGAATACCCAAAGCGTTCTTTAATTGAATTACCAAATTCACTGCCATGTGCAAAATCAAACCAGATAATCCTCTGAAATGGAAGATGTGATCCAGAAACTCACGGGCAGATAGAGCCCCCGAGGAGCCTAGGAATGCACCTAGACCAGCCCTGTATGTTGAACAAGTCCCATCTGATGAAAAACTATTTTTGGGCTTAGCCCCAGAGCAGTATCTCAAGTGGCTTGAAATATTTTGGTCAATCTATGAAGGATAGAAATCAATTGGCTTCTGAGAAAGTGAAAAGAATAGGCTTTTTGTTAAGCATTTCTTACAATGTAACTGGATTATTATTATGTGTTGGGTTATATAAATCAGATGAAACTTTTTTCTCTTCCCCTACATTAGCAGAGATTGTCACTGAAGCACCTGGGATATGTAACAACTCTATGTAGTACCAAAACCCAAGTTTCAGTCATGTTATCAAAACACCAAGATGGAAAAATAAGCTTCAGGACTCATAAATGCAACTGTTGATGTTGATGCAGAAAATCTTGTTAATGATGCAAAAAAATTACCCATAAAGGAGGCAGAATATGTAAAAAGGATTAAGAAAAAAAAAAAAATGACCTGACACAGTTTTGATCTTATTGTATAAAAGGAGTCAGCTTCCTCTTTAGAGATTTATCAGTTTTCCCAAGGCCTCTGGGTAGCCTAAATGGTTCTGTAGTGCCATATTATTCTAAACTTTCATAATAGTATTCAATGCAGCATAATGCAATTTAGGCATGAAAGAACCGATGCACCTAGTAAGAGTTGCTTTGCTCGCTTGTCACTGATGGTATCCGATCTAATAGGTAGAGAAATGTGCTGAATTGTCACAGCGTACATTTCAATGAGAAAAAAAATCACTACAGCATAGAAATATTTATGGAAGTGCTGACAACATTTCAATTAATAATGCCCGCAAGATACAAAGGGAGAATATTCTATCCTTTACAAGTTGACAAAGAGCCAAGTCAAGTCAAGACTTGATTTCATGCTGCCTCCCCATGTTACAACAGAGCAAATACTTTCCCTCTGGTGGACTAGGCAGATGTAGCTGAGATTTTGCTAAGAGCTCAAGAGTTAAAAAGAGCAACAAGCAAAACTGTGTACATGGTGTGGCACCATCTATGCAAACCAGAAAAGTGGAGAAGACATACATATGTGTTCACGCATATAAAGAAACTTTGGGAGAAAACCTAAGACACGGGTAAAGTGGTTGGCGCTGAGGTGGGATATCATGGAGCACAAAAGGATATAGATCTCTTGTGTAAACTATGGATATGTATTAACCACTTTAAAAAGATTTTTTTTAAGAATGGCTGGAGAACAAATGAAGAGTGAGTACATTATCCAAGAGTAAGTTAGCAAGCTGTTGAAAAACTATTCTATATTTCAAGCGTCAGTTACAAAAAGAAAGAGGGTAGTTTATTCTTTGGTCTGTAGACAGGTGACTTATGAGTTGTAACAAAGATAGTTTAATGACTAAACATAATGGCTTGGTGAACTTTAGTTGTGCCATTGATTAGTTTTCTGTCCTTGAGCGATCAGCATCTATACTCTCATCCGTAGAATGGGTGTGACGATATGCATGTGCACGCGTATCGGTGTACGGAAGGGCACAGGCTGGGTGCCATCACCACTGACTGCATGGGGGAGAGGGAGGGGTCTCATTCACTAAAGGGATGGATCCCCTGTACTTTGCATTAAGTGGACTTTAACCCTGGTAAGATTTTGGCGATGGATATTTCTCCCCCATTTTAGAAAGTAAACAAGGACAGTGGGAATTGAAGATCCTTCTGTTGTAATATTTCCATCCTTTATAGTTTCTCCTTTAGCTGGGTTCCAAAGCTGCTTCCTTTATGATCCTCCTTCAGCCATACAAATCCTCAATACTTTTGTACATTTCCATGGGCCTACATTTCTAGAAATCTATCACAGATGCTTATTGTTTATCAGACTCCAGTATATACGTTTTATGGTGTACTTAAAATTTTGTTGACACAAAACCCCAGCCAGCTAGCCAGCCAGCCTCCCCCCTCCATTTAGTAATCATAGGTTCTTCCAGAACAAGCTAAATTTCTACTGACTTTATCTATTTGGGTAGCCAATAGTAAAACATCATTTCTTCCCCTATTTTCATATGTCTAAAACAGCTCTAAATCTATCTGTAGGCCAGAGATTCAACCAGAATTCATAAATTAGTGCTGCCTTAGCAAAAAATCTACTCAGTCTATCCTTAATCTTTAGGAAAGTTTAGCCGTTACCCCAGGCTTAAAAATTAAGCTATGTGAGTCAATACTCTAACCACCAAGATGCAACAGGCAACAGGTTTCCTTCTGAATGAGTTTGCTATTTCGCAGTTAGTTCAGCAAACCAATTACGTGAGCTCTAACATTGCGTCACATCAGTGCCACGGCCAGTTGATGTTTACGTGAAGATACCCTGGAAGTAAATTGAAAACAAATCCCCAATCTAAGCTGACTGCCTCCTGTGTGGGAACTGTTTCCCCAGTGGGCTGGAGAAATGAACTGTAGTTTTGTATAGTAATTCAGAAGATAATTGATTATTTGCCAAGAGTCTGATTGTGAGTTGCCACTTATTATTATTTTTTTTATCCACTCCAGGGACACACTTTCAATTTCACAGTCTTTTGCACATTGTGGACACTGCTGTTTAATTTCTTAAAGGAAAGTGCACATTCTCTTTCTATTGTAGTTAGACTAGTGGCTCTCCACAGCGCAGGCAGGGAACTGTATATCCAGGGAGTAAACGCTGAGGCTCACATTTGCAGGCTTTCTCCATCCACAGTGCTGTGGCTTAAGAGCTGGGAAGGGAATTAAGGAAGAGCCATTCTTCATGTAAGAAAAGACACCTTTGTGTCTCACTATCTTAGATGTTCTATCTGAGGGACGGTCAACATTTCTGAAGATACCACTCTTGAATTGTTTACGGATTACTTCTTTTTATTTTACTGTTAAAGTAAGAGTTTCTAGCAGAGTTAAGGAAAATTTTGTCAGGAAACAGTTGTTTTCCTCCTACAGACTAACATTTCTGCAGGCAATGCAGCAAATTAACCAATATAAATGTTTCCTTCAAAACACAGAAATCTTTTATCTATTTAGGGACAGATCACACAATATAACATGCTGAACTATTTCTATTAAGCCCAAAGATGACAAAAAAATTGAAAAGAATAAATCCATTATAAAGAATTCATATCTGCTGCTTTGTGAGCAATCCATAATACACCGTATTGTGCAAACTATAGGAGATGATGACCTAACAATACAGAATGTAGAGAGGGCTTTTGACAACAGAAAATCATAAGAGAGAGTATCATTTAATGGAGAGTGAAAAAAAAATGATCCCGGATTCTTTTTCCTCCTTTATTTGTTGTATCACTTTGTAAAACCTCCCTATGCTTTGCTCTCTTCATCAGAAAAATGAGACCTATGGTTTTATTTTTATAAAGTGCTTTAGGATTTAGGAGAACCCAGAATGCATTATATGATGAAAGCCACCATGGTGCAGGTCACATGACTATGGCAGAAAAGGATCTAGGGACCAAAAGGAAAACATGAATCAGCAATGAACATTCATTTTGTTTGTTTAAAACCCCGGGATGTGCAAATATATGTCAGAACTGAAGTTGACCCTCTTCCTTTACAATCACGCATTACTCTATCTGGTTCTGGTTTTGAAGCCTGAGTTTAGTAGAAAGAATATGAATGCAGAAAGGAGTAAGGGGGTTTCTCTCAAGCAAACCCCAAGTCACTAGGGCTATACTAACTCACGCTAAATCCCATACAGGACAAGAGATAGAGGGAATTGGTATTCTCTCTTTCCCCTTCCTCAAGCATACCTTTATTCCCCAAAGGGCTATGTATTGAGGGGACAAATCAACCAAAAGGAGCTATCTCCTCCAATTACCCAAAGTTATATGGGTTTTTAGGATCATAGGAGACTCAGAATTGGGGACAACATGGACCATTACATTGAAGGGTACAGGTCAACATGGTATGCCAGAAGCTAGAATTTCTAGCTTCCAATGCTAATTCCAACATTAACTTACTGCATTGCCTTCAACAACCAAACTCTCTGGACCTGTTTTCTCAAGTGACACTGAGGGTGAGGGAGGTGGAGAACTGATTTAAATGATCCTCTTTGAAGATCTAAAATTCTATTATTCTTTGAGTACATGGATAATGACCTAATCCAGGGAACACAAGATCCATTAGGAAAGGTGAAAAATACTGAGGTAACTTTCTCTGGAAATAAAGGATAAGCCATCTCTGGATTCAGGATGATAGAAATAAAGACCCAAAGCTCAGAGACGTGCCACAAGCACACAGATAATGGCAAAATCAGGACTAGTCTTTTGGAGTTTGAACATAAATTCTGATATACTTTATATCCCAGTGGATTTCCTATAATTTCTCCAACTTGAGAAGTCTAAAACTAAATTATTAAACAACAACAACAACAACAACAAAAAAAGTCTCAAATATAGCAGCTATATGTACATGTCTATATATAATGGGCAAAATACATGTAACCAATCAGTCAATACACATTGTATTTATCAAGTGAATGCTATTCCCACATGGACTTGTTCTCCTTTCTGTATTCTCTATTTTTGGTTGGTGTCACTCAGAGGCCTAGTATCCAGAAATAGAAACCCTGGCGTCATCTCTCATTCATCTGCACTCTGAACCATTTTGCATTCACACAGACTCACCAATACAATGGATTTCACCTCTGACTTCTTTCCCCATTCTATATTCTTTTCTGCATCCCCACCATGTTTTCATCACTCAGGCTTTCATCTGTTGCATTACCTATTCCCTCCTAGCTGGTCTCCTTGCCTCAAAATCCCTTTTCCATACTACACCTAAAGGAAAAAAAAACTAAAATAAAAATATAAACATAATGTTGACCTGCTTAAAAACTGACAGCATTCATTAGTTTGCCCACAGGTGGAAGTTCTAACCTTCCTAGTGGGAAAACCAGGCCCTCTCTGTCCCAGGCCTGCCTTTCAGCCCAGTCCCTCCATTCTCCACTCACATTCTATGCTTCTGCAAAAACAGGTGTTTGCAGATATCCCCCATGTACTGCGAGCCACTGTGCCTTGGCATATGCTAGTATCTCAGTCTGGAAATTCCTATTCCTTTCCCATTGTTTACTTGAAAAATCTCATTCATCTTTTAAAACCCAAGTAAAACATCCCTTCAACTGGGCTTCCTCCAACTCTACACTTCCCTTAGGGTTAATCATATCTTGTTTTAGGTTGCTTCTGTACTCTGGAAAAGCTTCCACTGTTGCATTCTTCACACTCTACTGTAACTGTTTCTTTGTATGCTTCCCTCCCTAGACTGAGGGGAGGAATTGCATCTTAATCATCTCTGCATCCCTAGCACAGTGCTTGGAATATGGAAGGTCCTTTATATGTATTTAGACTATGAATGAGTAAATAAACAAACAAGCAAACATTCATTCAACAACTATTTTACTCAATATCTCCTAGAGTTCAAGAAAAGAGATGCCCTCTCTGGCCTCCAAAGAACCCTCCACAAATCACAAACAAACAAGAAAAATATCCGATAGAGATAAGAGCCATTTGGGGAATTAAACTGGGATGATAGAATGGAGAATAACTGGTTGTCTATATTAGTTCACATGAGCAAGAAAGTCTTCTTCCAACCTATGAATGACAAACACTGTCTCACATACCCTGCTCAGAGAAAAGCTATTGTCCTGAGGGGTTAGCAGCAGCTCAAACTGAGGGAAAGAGTGTAATCAAGGAAGTTTTGGTTTTAGCAACCACGAAATAGCAGTGCTATATGCTCTGACAGGGGAGACTGGGAGAGACGAAATTTTGTGGGAGCAAAAATAAGAGTTATCTATTTGCCTCTTCAATTTGTAGATGCCTGCTGGACATCTAAGTAGAGGCGTCAAGTAGGCAGTTGGATACAGGAATCTGGTGGTTTAGAGGGTGACATGATCAGGAAGAAGGACTTGACAGCCATCAGCACCCAACACAAATGGTATTTAAAGACACCATGGGACTGGATGAAAGCAACTAGGGAGATCATGTAGACTGAAAAAGACGGGTCAAGTCCTGGGAGATACTCTAATACATAAAGTTCAAACAGAAGAAGGAAAACCGGTAAAAGATACCAAGAAGTCTATAGTACTAGGCTATGAAGAAAACCAGGACATCATGGTCAAGAAAACCAAGAGAAGAAAGTACATGAAGAAGGAGGCAGTGTTCAACTTTGTCAGACTTTGCTGGAAGCTCAAGTAAGATAAAATGTTCAATTTACTACATGTAGGACACAGGTTAGCTAGGTGAACACTCTAGGAGTTAAGATAGGAATGAAAGCCTGATTTGTACTGAACCCCAGCTCTTCATAAGAAATCACGAAAATATATTATGTGGTAATAAAAGAGCTTTTTTCCCTCTATCTCTGGTTAAAGCAAAGCTTAAAATGGGTAAAACTTCCAAAAGACAGAATAGAATTCAGGAAGAATTTCCTAGCAGCAGAGTTAATAAAAAAAGAATAAGGCCGGGCGTGGTGGCTCACGCCTGTAATCCTAACACTCTGGGAGGCCAAGGCAGGCAGATCGTTTGAGCTCAGGAGTTCGAGCCCAGGCTGAGCAAGAGCGAGACCCTGTCTCTACTAAAAAAAATAGAAAGATATTTGCTAAAAAAAGTAGAAAGACATATATAGAAAAAATTAGCCAGGCATAATGGTGCATGCCTGTAGTCCCAGCTACTCGGGAGGCTGAGGCAGTAGGATCATTTAAGCCCAGGTTGCTGTGAGCTAGGCTGACGCCACGGCACTCTAGCACGGGCAACAGAGCGAGAATCTGTCTCAAAAAAAAAAAAAAAAAAAAAGAATAAGTACTATAACTTAGTATTACATATTTAAAGAAAAGAAAAGATATTCATTCTGAGTATTTTTTTTTAATTTTTAAACATTTTATTTATTTATTTACATATTTTAGAGACAGGGTCTCACTCTGTGATATTCGTTCCTATACACTCACCCAGGCTGGAGTGCAGTGACACAATCATAGCTCACTGTAACCTCCAACACCTAGGCTCAATCGATCCTCCTGCTTCAGTTTCCTAAGTAGCTAGGACTAAAGGTGCGTGCCACAGTGTCCAGGTAATTATTTAAGACTTTTTGTAGAGACGGGGTCTTGCTGTGTTGCCAAGGCTGGTCTCAAACTTTTGGCCTCAAGCATTCCTCCCACCTTGGCTTCCCAAAGCACTGGGAATACAGGCATGAACCACCTCACCTAACCCCGTTCTGAGTATTAATCAATTTAATCACTCCTTTTATATACCTATATTTCTAAACTGAAAAAATAGTTGGTCAAAAATCACTCAAGATATGTGGAATATTTCCTATTAACCCATGTACTAATAACTACTAAACATACACTTCAGCTTTTAGAAACCAAGAAAGAGGATATATTTCTATCCTTATATATTCTTATATACAAAAAGAAATATGTATTTGACTTCATATATATAATTGTTTAAATAAAACCCTAATTGTTATATTTATGGATTAGAAAGGATACACATTTTACAATTTGTAGATTGAAGGTAAAATGAAATGGCACATTCTATAATTGAACTGTCAATAACAGCACAGCTGTATTTCCTTTTACAAATTCCATAATTCAAGTTGTTCTTGTGGCTTTCTTCCAAAGAGAGGACAAAGAGTTCACAAGTAATAATCTGCTGAGCAAACTCCCAAAAAAACTAAACTAATATACATCAAGATGTTAGCCTCTACTTCCCTAGTGACAAAAATGTTCTTTATTCTAATTGCTGATGACTTCTAGGATTAAAAATGGTTATACTTACAATATGGACACATATGATTTCCTTGAAGACATTAATTTACATTCCCAATCATAACTTACTAGTGTTAATATAAGTATTGATATTCACTCTTATAAGGAGCAAAAGATGTTCAAACATTTTGTACATTAAAGAAATTTCTAAATAAAAAATAGGAACGAATATCACAAGATTCACATTCTCTTACTATCCAGAAAAAGATGTACAAAAAGGTAATTCCGATGGACAGCAAAGCTCAACTTTAGCAAAACCAGAGTGATCTGCTTGGGTGCACCACAATAATTTTATAATGATACTAAAATAAATGTGATCCTTTTTAAATTTTAGCTGCCACAAAGCATTATGTCACATATTAAAGCAATGCAGTGTTAATACTACAGTACATAACTGGCTGGCAACTTTGGGTTAGAATAAAAGATTGAGAGGGTTTTTTTAAGGGGTATTGGTTGTTTAGAAGTAAAAAGTAAACAAAGCCTGAACAACACAAAAAACGAGTGCCTTAATGGTGTAAAATAACTACCCAACTGGAGTTATTGGTAAGTATATAGTGTAATGTCACCAAATAAGCAGTATGTAGTGCTATATGAACATAGGATTCTGTGTCCAGGCCTGTCTATTTTCATTTAAACTGCCTTACATGCAAATTTTAATTAGTTTACATTGTCATCTTTACCAGTCTGTATTTAGCTTATTGATAAACTTTTAAAAATCTAGTTTTTTTAAATTTATTTTTATTTGACAAATAATTGTGTATATTTATGGGATACAATGTGATGCTTTGATCTATGTATACATTGTAGAAAGATTTAATCAAGCTAATTAAACATATCCATCATCTCACCAATTTATTATTAAAAGTCTAGTTTTTTAATTCATCCCCAATCTATGATACATTTATCTTTTATGACTGAAGTATTTTCAGCAACTTAATACTGTACTCAAAATACTCTAAACACCTGATCTAAAGCAATTGTTTAGATATATATGCACAATATAGTAAAACAAATTTGGAAAAGGGAAAAGACTTTTGGGCTTTATGACAAGATTGTCCTCTGTGGTTCTGTTTATTTTTAGAGAGTCCTTTTTTAAAGAATGCTATTGGTTTATTTTAGGAATATGATTAGTTCATCAATAATATTTAACCAACCATAACATCAAGATCATCCTGGAATTGGAACTACTATATAACGTGATGATTCACATTATTTACCCAGCTGGCATGACTTGGCAAACAGTATTTTACAAGATACTGCATTAGCTTGTGATTGCCTAGAGATTCAGCGTGCCCACTTCCTGTACGTGCTGATGGTGTGGCATGTAATCTCTGTTAGCTGCCATCATCCATTTTGCTACACTCCGGTAATTGGCAAATATTCCATGTATAGCACAGTTAGGGGGGTTTATGAATAGGAGAGAAAGAAAAAAATAGATAAAAGAGGATCTTCCTCCATAGCATACTAACGCTTTAAGGAGGCTGAAGAGATCACGCAGAAGAGATCAAACTGTACAGAAAAGGGATTTATGACCATGAAAATATATCTTAAACAAGCATTTAGTGTGGGAGGTATGTATACTCTGAACTCAGAGCTCTACAAAGTGATACCTTGTGACAAACTGCCCTATTGTTTGCCTCATGATTTAAGGAAAAACTGGTAGATTTACAGTCATTTACACACTACTTCTCACTGGTCTGTGATGAGTCAACATATCAGTAACTGAAAGGTAGCTGTCAAAATTGGCCACGTTCCCTTAAAATCTGAACACCCATATAAGTATTTTTAGGAAAGTAACCAAAAATCAAAATTTCACTTATCTGGGTTTTCTTATATATATTTTTGTAATCAAGGAGGATCTTTACTATATTCTGAGCACCCATAAAAATGTGTTAAGTACTGTATACACATCAAAGAATTACTCATGGCTCTGATTCATATTAAAAAGCATGGGCTGATATCAAGTCACAAAATAGGTGAGTATTGACATGACAAGGATACGAAATATGCATGTAATAATTCTGAAGTTTTCATCATTACTTCTCTCAAATAAATTTAGTATGATTTCTTCATAACTCTGTGAGTCATTGTCCAACTCATTACAATAACATAATCAATATATTATTGAGACAGAAATATCCTGGCACTATAGCAAGACTCTAGAAATGCCAGTTTCTAAATTAATGTCAAAGTATTACACATGTGTCATAAATGGCTAACCAAGGGATGCCAAATCATCCCTCTTGCTGAGATAATTGTTTCACTTTGAAGTTCCTTAAGATCTACTGTGTTAGTTCCCAGGTCAGAGCTATCTCCCTCTGTCCTTTTTTCTTCATTTTTCAATGACAATATAGAATTAGAACATTGAGATAGACAATGAGATAACAGAAGTTATTTCAATGGTTCCAATGGATCAACTTTTTAGAACAATTCTACTTGGTTAGTTTTGTTAAAAGGAGAATGCTTGATTTGCCTGCCAAGATTTATTATGGAAATTTTGCTTATCTCTTGGTTCTGTGATAACCTTCAGAAAAAGATAGGATACTAAAGGATGAGGTTGGGACACATGTTTATAGGTTGAAGTATTTCTATTAAGAATCTGTGAGAAAGGCTTTAATGCCTTACTTTTTCAAGTGTATAGTCTATCTCTTCTAATTAGACGGTAAGCTCCTAATGGGATTTAATACAGTGCCTTACACACAACAAGCACTTCACAAATATTTGAAGAATGACTTATTGAGAAGGAATCCATTTATGACCTTAGGGAAACTCAAGGAAAAATCCTCTGTGTGAAAAACAAAGAACCATAGTCATTGTTTTGTTTCCCTGCTCTGGCAGCCAGCATAACAAAACAGCAACAGCATTAAGAGCAAAAACCAGCAATGATGATATTTAGAAGTTAGATTTAAACTCTTCCGTTGTTCATAGAGTCAAATAATTATACATTTTCTCTCCTGGGTGCAGATTCCTTAATTCAGTATCTTGTTTGCCCAACTACATATTTTTGAAAAACTGAATACACACACACACACACACACACACACACACAGCTGATTTATTCTTTCTTACTTTGCACATTTCTTTGAATATGAAGTTTATTTTACCTTAACTTCTATAAACTGCCATTTCTGTAACATTCCAAAGAGGAAAGAGATATAGCAAACTGCACTAAGGGACCACGAAGTTACATTTTACATTATTGATGCATTTTTTAATGTCAATGCACATCTGGGTAGAATTTCTGATCAGAAAATATCATTATGTGTGTGAGGACAGGAACTAAGTACCTTATGATAGAGATATACTATTCAAAATAAAAGGAAGTCCCTTAGTTAGAAGCGATAGAGGGGGACAGCTTTAGAATTTACTTGCCCTAAATGTGGAGTCATGGAACTTGATCTGCAAAGTGTAAATAAAAAAATGGGATGTGGGGTTCACGTAAGGATTTCTTCAAATGGAAACGTACTTGCCGTGAGACACTGGGGCCCTGAGGGGAGAGAGCTATAGAAACAGACTTCATTTTTACTGTTTCCTGTGGTAAGCTCAATCTGACAGCTGATTTTCTTCTAGACAAGGAAAATTTTAAGCCAAGAATATAAACACAGTCCATTTTTCTGTCTTCGTTTTGGACCTAGATGATGACTTACCCCAAGATTCAGTATACAAGCTCAAGTTCAGCGAACTCTCCAAGATTACTATGCACTTCCAAGGAAAAGAGACATACAGATATTACTCTGCCAATTACATGTACTAGTCTCATTAAAACCTTCATTTAATTGCCTGGGATTTATGAAAGATCTAGTAACCAAGCCACACTGTGCCATAACTTATCCCACCCTGCAAAGAAGAAACTGAAACTCAGATAGGTTAAAACAATATGCTCTCGGGGGCAGGGATGGAGTCTATTTTGTTCTTCATTGTATTTTTATGGTCCTGTACAGTGTAGCGTACTGGCAATATAGCACAGCAGTTAAAAGCTTAGTGCCTAGAGCCAGAGAGACCTGGCTTGGAGCGTAAGTTCCTAGTTTCCAGCAAGAACTCGGTAGGTGACCATGAACAAGTTGTTTAACCATATCTGAACCTCAGTTTTCTTACTTCTTAAAATGGAGATACTAAGAGTATGTATTAAATAAAGTATTGGATAATTAAATATGTAATGTGATCAAATAGTGTGTGCTATGTAACTAATATTTAATATATTATTAATAAAGTTCTCATCATTATCATCTGGCACTTGATATTATAAAATGAAAGGCTGAATGCAGCGAGTGCATAACTAAAACCCTGGTTCTCTCATTTCCCTCTCAGTCTCCACCTCCCTTACATTATACTATGTATGCAATAGGAAGTGTCCTAAAGATTGATGAATTTAGTTTTACTAACTCAAAGTCAGTATTTATTGCAGGCAGGTGAGAAGGAGGAGCTTATCATACTTATGTTTTATACCAGCCGAGTGCATTATTTTTCACAGTTTTTGTTTTATTTTGTTTACAGAAATGAATTGAGCTTTTCTAATGCAGAGATTTCCTTCTGAGGTAATGCCCCATTTCATGACTTCCTCGCTATTTGGAGCATTCTAGAAATGCTATTGCTGGGATTCCCAGCCTGCAGAGTTTACAGAGAAAAAAATATGGCCAAAGATAATTCTGGTCTAAAGCTGTTTTCAGTCTCACACTGCCAATTATATTAACTGTCTTCAAGAAGACACATTGAATTTAAGATGACAAATTTAACCTACACTTAGAATCATGCAGGCAATTGTTTAATTTCACAAAACTGAAATGATTTGGATGCTGTGGTGAAAATATTTTGAAGGATACCATAAAGTTGAAGCAAATTCAATTTTTTTTATATATGCAAACCTTGAAGTAGGCGTAAGACATTCTATAGGACGTTAAATCTCTGCAAATGATAATGCAGTTCTTTGGATTTCTTCAGAGCCTTCTTCTTCCAAAGATCTGCATGATCATCACGTGTATGGTTGCTCTTTACAACATTCCTGACAAATAAAATCAGAGTCCAATGACCTCTTTTTCTTTTTACAGGTAGAAAGGTTGAGGCATTGAGCATTTAAATAGCTTTCTGAGTAGTACAGAGTTAACTCATGGAAGAGAGGTGGATAATTTGAGTCTTTGGTTAGAATCCACTAGTTCTTTTTGTACCTCCCACAATATGCTGAAATAAGAATTAAAAAAAAAAAAAAAAGAATCCACTAGTTCTGATAAATCTATAGTAGCTTCTGAATATGATCCTTTAGGAATACCTGTTCACCTTTAAGTCTTTATCTGTAAAAGTGTTTTAGATTAAATCTTAGAAAATTATATAAAATCAAGGCTATGAATTTTTTACATTTGGGTTAAAATAGTCTCTTTTTATCAGTCCAAAAGACCTGGGATAATATTAATAGAAATCAATATAATAGGGCCTGAATAAACCCCAATTTTCTCTTTTCTTCTCACTTCCTCCTTGTCCCTTTCTTCCAATTGCCCTGTTTGACCAAGAGAGCATGTTTGCTTTTGGTTTACAAGATCTGACACACAGATTTCTCACAGTAGGAACAGTAATACTCTGGAACATGTGACATCACACACACAGGAAGACGCTGTGGACCTAACTACTGACAATCTAGAAATTCTTACCATAGACAAGTGTGATTCTCAAAATGTAGTTCCTGGAAGAGTAGCAACAGCAGCAACAGCATCACAGGGAAATTGTTAGAAATGCAAATTCTAGAGCCCTAGGGATCTGCTGAACCAGAAAGTCTGGGGTAGGGCCCAGCAATCTGTATTTTAACAAGGCTTCTGGGTGATTCTGATGATTCTGAGAATCACTGACCCAGACTCAGAGTTTCTTGATCCAGATATCTGTTTATCTGCATGTCCAGCACCTGTGTTTGCAGCATCACTTTTCTTCTACTTGCCAAGTCTCTGTGCTCGAATGTCTTACATTTTTTTGCACACCCATGTCAGCTTCATCTTCTCAATTGTGTGGAAACACCGCACTTTTATGTGGGAGGACACAGATGGGTAGAGATATTCACATTAATATCACCTCCATGTTTGTTTGAGTCTTGACCCAAAAGGGCACCTAGGGTCTGCCTTCACTTGTACAGGCCCAGAACTCTAATATATGTATAAGATATTTTAAAATATTCACTCAAGACTCCTTTCACCAAATGCTTCAGTGGCAGCAGAATCTTGTCCTGCAAAGCAAACACCTAGGAGAGTTAGAAGGGTGGGGTGTTTTGTATTAAACAAAAGAGAATCAACAGGCATGGCCTACAAGATCACAGTGCTAGTCATCAAATCCTATACAAATGTAGTTAATTTATTTGTAATTATTCTAATCCTTGATAGCTGTCTGGAATCACTTTGCCATTCATGATAATAGGAGACTTAAGTCTAATACTATAGATAAGTCATGCCCAAGAGAGCACATATGAATTCATCTTTTTTCTTTTTTGCTTAAATTCATTATATGAGATTTCTGAAACTTGAGTAACCTATAAACTCATTTCAAAGGAAAAGTTATTTTGAAACTACCATGAGTTACAGACCCAATGCCCAGATAGAAAAACACTGACTTAAAAAATTAAAGCTTTCTTCTATAAAAAAATTTTTGATTCGAATTTTTTCAAAATCAAAGAAAACTTTTATGTTTATTCTTATAAAATATATTTTAATTTTGTCATTAAAATGAAAGTATAGAATTAAAAATTCTCATGGATTCCAGGAATACCTATGGTGCACCCAGTCTGAGAAACAGCTTTATACCAACACCTGCCATCCCTCTCAGGCCTACAAAGTATCTAATGTAAAAGTGAAATATGTGCCCAAGAATAGGAAAGCAATAAATGTCACTTGGTATCAACTATCAGAAAATTTGAAAGTTATTTAAGTTTTTATTTTGAAGCTGACAAGTATCAGTTCCATGGTTAAACTTGTTTTAAAAAACAAATACCCAATTCTATTTATATGGATAGGCAAACTAGTTTGTTATCTGGAAACATATCTGGCCAGTACATAAAGTCATCCTTTTGAGAGTCCTTAGTCTGAACTATCCAAGATGTGTACCCCTACCCCAATTTAGAGGATATTCACAAAAGGAAATTCCATAGATTATAACAAAAAAAAATTATACTCAACATATTTATGTAAGGAAATATTAATAAAGACAGTGTCTGGTTACATATACATAACCAAAGGAGAATATATTTTAATGGAAGGTGGGACGGATGGCTTTCAAATTCTTACAGTGTCACCCACTCTGCTTATGTGCTAAACTTTGTTGACAGCAATAATGTCCTTGTTGACTCTTGCAGATGTACTTTAAGCTAAACAATCTGTCTCAGGAAGGATGTGAACCATCAAGTTTGCAGAACGGGCATGGCTCTGCCAGAATCATATCTATCTGAAAGATGATATGGCTTATTCCCTGCATAGAATAGGAAAAAAAAGGCGTGAAATAGGAAACCCTAATGTTTTAAAGTTTTGTTTGGGTTTCTTTGGATCTCTAAGCAAGACATGCAAATAAATGAACATAACTATACATAACCTCCAAAGCCAAATATGAATAATTTTACCTCAAATAACATAACCCCACTGACTTCTCAAGTAGCACAGAATCCAGGGCTGTCCAGTAGAATTCTCAGTGATGACAGAAATGGTCTGTCTGTGTTTGTTCAGTCCAGTATGGCAGCCACTGGCCACATGTGTCTACTGAGCACTTGAATGTGGCTACTGCAAATGAGGAATTGAATCTTATTTTATTAATCAAAACTTAAATAGCCTCGTATGGCTAGTGGTTATTGTATTGAACAGCAGAGACCATAATTCCTTTCTTTTAAAATATAATTTCCCACATTGCCTTTACTTTTACTAGTGTATTTTGATATTAAATCAACTTACTTAAAATTATTCTTTCAAAATTAACTTCTCTTCCTTTACAATCCCAATCCATTTCCTTTTGTTTTGCATTCTATTTAGTGACATAATTGTGAAAGACTTTCATAAAATTAGAAACGACTTCAGATCCACACCATTCTCTTTGTTAAGCCAGATAAGTTTAACTCATTTAGACATTTCTACTCTCCTACCTTTTACTTTTCCCGCTCTTTTCTATATTCCTCATAGTTCTAAACATGTAAAGCCAAAATAATATGCAATGTGCATCTAATAAGGCAATGGGCTTGTGAGTGTGTATGTGGTGGCGGGGGGGTGGGGGGAAGGAAAGGAGACTGACTGACTTTTTAAGATCAGTTTTGGATTTTGTGAAAAGTTGCAAAGACAGTACAGAGTTCCTACACACCCCACACCCAATTTCCTGTATTATGATCATCTTGCATTAGTTTAATATGGTACCATTGTCACAACCAATGAACCAATATTGATACATTATTATCAACTAAAGTTAATATCTGATTCAGATTTCCTTAGGTTTTACCCAATGGCACTTTTCTCTCCTAGAATCCCATCCACGATACCATATTGCTTTAAGTTGTCATGTCTTCTTAAGCTCCTCTAGACTGTGAGAGCTTCTCAGACTTTCTTGTTAACTGGTTTTTAATTAGAATAACTGTGTTGAGTAAATTTATGATTGAATTGCTAATACTCATAAGAATAAAATGAATTTTAAGATTAAAGAGATGATATTTCACTAAGAAGTCTGGTGAACATACCTTGACAGAGACTCTTACAAATAACCAGTCACTCTGGATCATGGAAGATATCCTCGGGATACTCTCTTAGATGCAAGTAATCATGGCTAAATATCTATGAGGTGTTAGCTACTCTCTAGGGATTGAGAGGAGATCCACCAGTAATACTACCTCAATTTTACAACCAGTTTGTTGAGGACATTTTACGAGACTGAGACACCTTTTATTTTTCCCCATCTAACCCCTCCCCTACCACACACACAATTAGATTTTCATGAAATCTAAAACTGCTGTGGCCTGTTATTTTATCATGAAAGAAAACTGAATTTATCTGGAATAATCTGTTCTTCAGAAAATAGTCTGTGGCTACTCAGTAATTTGTGCTATTCTTTATCATTGCAAATGGCAATTGAATACTTGTGTTAGTGTATTCTTATATGTTGAACATTTATAAGACATTGGGCATCTCTGTGAACCTTGTGTGATCTACCAAATTGGTTACTGGCTCTTGAATAAAGTCTGGGAACCATAAGACATTTTAGAATGCTTACTATTTGAGTCAATTGTGGATCCTACTTTTTAAAGTGCACCAGCTGTAATCTAACCACTCCCTTCCCAACAGTGGTCTAACTTTCCACCTCTTTTTATAATACTTTTATCTTTTAAACCACCATTTTCTTGTTATTGGATGTTTATATGAGAAGCAGGGAGGTTTAAAGGCTCAATTTTCCTTAGTTCCTTGCTTTCACTGTACATAATTTAAGACTATTTCCCCACTCCTCTGAAAGTGTGCTTTTGCTTCAGTTTCTCAAATCTTGTCCTTAACAAAAAGATGCTAATTGTCCTGTATCAACTGTCTCAATTTCTACATTTACTGAAAGTTCTAAGTTGCCTTTTTAAAAATAAAAATCAACTTATATTTTAGAAACTTTCAACAGTGGAACTTAAGAACTGGAATTAACTTCTACATTGTCTGGTACATGCCCTTCATTTGACATCTGAAGCTCAATACATACCAAATGTCAGGAAGTTTGTCAGCAGAAGAGTTAATTCTACATTCTAGGTATCCTAAGTCTAAGGGGTGATGCCATTATACCCACACTACTGCCTTTTCATCGCATCTAAAACATGTTTACCGAAAGTGAAATTAAACCTATAAATATTCGTAGTGAATCTCCAAAATGAAGGCTCAAGAGTCTCCTTTATATACCATCTGGCTCCTTTTTTCCCTCTTCTCAGTCTTTTCAGGCCACTTCTCTTCTACCCTCTTACAGAAGACATCCCCTTCTGAGGTTCTTGCGATCAAGGTGTACATCTTCTACTCATGGTAATGGCGCCACACACCAAGCACAACACCTCATTTCATCACCACAGCCAACTACCTCTGGACTCCTTTTCTGGTGCAGTCTCAATTCTCTTCAGCAAAATGAAGCAGATCCTGGGAGAACAGTCAAGGGAGTAGGCTAACACTGCCACAGGCCCCATCTCGTTTCCCATTACTGCCTCACCTGAAAGCATGTGGATGGGTTTGTTCTTCCAGATTGTACCCTTCTCTTTCATGTTTCCATCCTTTTGTACATGCTCATTCTCCTTTTTACCTGTCATTTGGCAGCTATCTATGTATTCTTCAAAATTCAAATAAACCATCACCTCTGTGCTTTCCCCAACCTCCGCCTCCCCAGAGCTGAGTGCACCCCATAGCCCACGGTGTGTAACTCTATTACAGTACTTGCTATGTATGTAGTAAAGTTATACTTACATGCATGCCCCTCCCCCCGCCCCCCTTAGACTTTGAGCTCCCTAACAGCAAGAAAGATGCCTCATTAGTTCTGGTATCCTTATCAGGCTGCTTAGCAGAAAATAAGCTATGATATTAATAGTAACACATTATTTGAATATACACCACATGCCAGCCACTATGCTAAGGTATTCACAGGAATTATATATTGTTCACAACGGCCTTAAACAACAGTGCTGTTATTATGATCTCTTTACAAGTTATAAAATTGAGGTCCAGAGAAGTTAAGTAACTTGCCCATGTGTGCGCATCATTTAAGTTTTAGAACTCAAATACCAGTCCAACTCTAAGTCCACTTTCTTAAGTGTTTGATTGCTTCTCTGAGGGGGTCAATAAATAGCTGTTGAATGAACAAATCCTCAAATGTGAGTGAATGAATGGAAAGAATCCTATATTAAAGCAAAATGATACCAAGAATTCTAAATGCTTGAGCTGCTTTGCTTAGTGTATAGCCTGGAATGGTCCTTGGGGATTATGTAGTCCAAACTCCTCACTTTGCAGAGGAAGAAACAGGCTTCAAATGATACCACAGCTTTTCTCTCTACTTTTGACAATATTGTGTATACATACCTAACTTTTTAAAGTGTGACGCCTTAAGAGAGAAACACATACAAACTAAAGACATGTATAATGACTCTAAGCCTGGCACAATTTTGAAGCAGGATGAGGGTAAACATGTTTTCCAATCTCTGTGTGTCTCTGCACATGTAGAACTTTAAATCTAAGAAGGTGGACATTTGCTGGGAAGTTCATCAAAGTGTATGTTTCTAAGGGACACAACATGTATTTGAATACTTTTCCAGGGAAAATGATAGAATCACTCTTCCTAATGTCTTATGAAGAACTCCGTGGAAGATGCTAGAATGACTGCTGTGAACAAAAGGGCCTGAAACCAATCCAAGAACACTCTTTTTTCTTGAAAAGAAAATTCTAACTACTCCAGCCAGGAAATGTGGCTTTGAATTAGGAAGGCAAATGTGAGTTGGCTCACACTGGATTGGACATTTCCCAAGTGTTTTTCCCACGAAGCTGCAGTTTGGCCTCACTTTTAGGGGCTAGTATGTTAAGAGACCAGGACTGGGAATACTCAGAAGACCTCAGGAACAAAAATTCTGGCAGACACCAAATTATTTAATCTCCTTCTTTTCCTGTTGCAATCTTTTCCTTAGGAAAAAAAAAAAAAAGAGGTCAAAATGAAAAGAATGTGAGTTTATTTTAATGGGAAAGGAATGTGGGGGGATATAGAAATCCCATTTGTTTAATTCTTTAATAAAAAACATTTCTTCTACTGAATAAAAATTCAAATTTCATATTTTGGGATATTTGATTCTAGTATGTTTTAATTACTATTAGCAGGAGCATAAAAACTAGGCTGCAACTGCAGAACATTACAGTAACCCAGCACAACGAGTACTTATTAAGCTTTGTCTGTGCTGGAGAAGATATCACAGGTGTAGTGGCAAAAGTCCTGCACTTCAAGGAACAGACATATCATCTTGTTATGGACACAAGACGTATTTAGAGAACGGGACAGTTTAGAAATGGCTTACATATAACCAAATAAGTTATTTTTACAGTCGTGTATTTTAGTGAAAGACTTTGAGGCAGAAGTAGGATGAGATATGCATTGAATAATTTCACTTTTATAGGTGAAAAAGAGATTTTTTTCAAAGAGGTGTTCTTGTTGTGGTAGCAATGTGAACATAAACAGAAAAGTATGAGGTAGCATTCATTCAAGCGGTCATTCAGCAAATATTTGCCGAACACCTGCATGTATAGGGCCTTGTGTCAAGTGCTAGCAGGACATTTCTTCTCATTTTTCAGGGAAAGTGAAGAGACTATGCTCACAGGAACAAAGGGTACATTTTAGCTGTATGGCTTTGGATGAGTCACTTAACCTCTTTGAGCCTTAGTTTCCCCCCTTGTGAAATTAGAGGATCTTGCCAACAGTGGTTTTTAAAGTTTCTTCTTTTATTTTTCCTTTTAGCAGTGAAACTCTTTTCTGTTCTCATGAAATCTTAAGCACAGTCCCCATATATTAAGAAACCAGAATGACTGGGCTCTGCCTGAAGGGAGAGAAAGGGTTGGGGGTGGGGGGTCGGAGGCCGGACAGAGCCTCGATGTACCTTTTTTGTTCAACGTCTTTTTCCCTCTTCCTTCCCAGTCCATGCCACAGAGCCCCTCTGCAGAATCCCAGGATTACAGGGAAACTAGTTTTTAAAACAACTCATCTTCCTGATTTCTCAATTCCTTTCCAATTGTAAAGTGTTGCAACAGAAAATATAAGCTATCAGAGGGTTAGCTTTTTAAATAGAGTTTGATTATAAAGAATCCTGGATTCTAGGATGCAAAAGGAGTGTACATTCTTAAGTGAAATGACAAAATTGTTGTTTAAAAGGCTGTTGTTTGAAAGTGTCTGGTAATACCATTTAAGAGGGACTGGAAGAAGAAACTAGATATTAAGCTGTAAGGGCCTGCACTAGGCTAGCATTACTGCGGATGGTAAGGGTCAAACCACTACAGCGAAGGGAGAATCTGTAGGACTTGGTAAGATTAAACAGACAGGGGGGAGACAAAGAAGGAGTGAAAAATAGCATTCCAGTTAGTAAATCCAATGTGGTACTACAGATAGATACAGGGAAGTGGATCTCAAAGTAGGTACACATTGGAATTGCCTGGGGAGCTCTAAAAAACACTGATAACTGGTTCTCACCCCTCAGAGATCCTGAATTAATTGGTCAGGGGTGCAGCCTGGGCACTGAGATTTTTAAAGCTCCCCAGGTAATTCTAATGTGCAGCCAAGGTTGAGAACCACTGAATTAGAAGGGCAGGGAGTTATGGCAAGCCTGGAGAATATGTTTTAACGGACTATCTTCTGCTGTTTTTATGGTCTGGGTAATTTTTTTATTAAAGTTGATTTTTTTCAAATTCTTTGCCTAATATTAAATATTAACCATATAATTATAGAATTATATCTAATATTATTTTTTTCTATATTATCCTGTCACCATATCTCTATGAGATTTCCAAGGACACCAGTCACTATGTTTTTCCAATGTTGAAAATCAATGATAAAATCTCCACTAACAAGAAATATATGTGGGTAAGTAGGTGTATAAATGCTATTACTTCAAGAGTTTTCCTTTATAATAGATTATTATTACAGGATCATAATAATTTTTATACAAAAATTGTCTTTCCTTTACAAACACACATACACACACAGAAAAAAAATTCAGAGATTTGTAAATAGCATATATTTAGGCATTCCTACCTAGAAATACTAGTCTCTATAATGGTATTATTAAAATCAAGTTCAGCATTTACTCTGCCTAAACACAGCAAAGGCAAGCTAGATGAAATTTTAAGTCACATCAATCCCTAATATTTGCATAGCCTTTTTGTGTTTTTAAAACTCTTCTACAAACATTATCAAGCTGAATTCTAACAATAGTTCTATTATTTAATAATGACAGTCTGATTTTCTTTTCATAGATGAGGAAATGAAGATCCAGAAGTTAGGTAATAGTCCCCTTGGTAGAATTTAACCGAATGTATCTCTGGTCTTTTCTTTCCTGGTTCGTTTCTTTATCTTCTCTTAAGCACATAATCTAGTGATCAGGTACTGGTCTGCAGTTAAGGTTCTAAGAGGGAAGGGTAGATGTTTATGCATTCAAAGTGATCTCTTTGTCCTCTATGTATCACACGGTTTTATCAGTAAAATCTAATAAAAACATTATTTTGTACTTTTTATTAGAGCTATGACAATGCTTATTTTCATTATTAAACTGTAAGCTTCTTGAAGGTTGGGGACATGTATGAGAGTCATGTTTCCTATACCCCCAAAACACCTAACAGTTTCATTTACTTAGGTATAAGCACATTCTCTTTTATTACTACATTCTGTTTTAACCCAATTTATTAGACTTTTAGCTCAGAATCAGAAATATTTTACAAATTAATTTATATTCTTTGTTCTACCCTTCTGTAATGAATATAGAACCAGTCTACTAATTTTTACATGGCAAATAGCTCTTCAGATTAAAAAAAAAGTTAACATATCTTCCCTAAGGTATTTTCCTACTTCAGAGCCAATGTTCCAGGTTTCTTTAATAATATCTCAGGGAAAAGTTTTTTGGATCAATCACTTTCTCTGGCAACAGCTTCTGGATATATACATGTTTGGCAATATTCCTCTTATGGCATAGGCACTCCAAGACGAAAACCATGGCTTCAACAGTGGCATGATCTGTGGAGAGCTCAGAGGAACTATTACCTTTCCTGGTACGGGCTCATGATTTTAGATTAAGGTTATGTTAGCTTTCACAGGCAACTCAGCTCATCCATTGGAAGGCTGAGCCTGCTTCTTCTAGCTCAATATTAACGATCTAACAATATCATTATCTGAAGTAAGTGGAAGAATAATTTGTGTATCTGAGCTCTTCAAACAGTTTTTCCTAAGACATGAGATACAATGCTACTGGAGGGGTAACTGGGAAGCCAAACCAGGGTGTGCTCGTGGATGATCTGGGTTTCATTATGACTGCTGAAAGAGAACTTCACTTTCCCAAGAATGGGTTTGTAGAACTGCATTAAAGACATGTGGCATAAACTACTAAGTGTCTTTGTCATGAAAACATATGAAGACAACAATACCTTTTTTAAAAAACAAAAAAAGCAGCTGCATATTAAAAAAAAAAAAAAAACAAAAAAAAAACACCACCATGTAAAATGTATCCAGAGCACAAAACTATTTGAGAGAGTCATCAAGTTAGGATTTCTTCAATTTGGCATTAAGCCTCATAATAATTTCTCAATCAATATGGCCAAGGAGATTATTCAAATAGTACAAAAGCAACGACTGAGAAACAGTGTCATAACATTTTTTAAATAGTGGAAATTCTAGCAAGTTGTCTGTTTGGAATAGATTGCTTCAATTAGAAAAAGATGTGTATCCACCACTCCACCCTGTCATATCCTGACATAAATAAAAGGAGGATGAATTTCAAATTACCTCTACTCATGACAGTTTCATCCTAGACAAAGTTCCTGCCACAAAACAGAGGGTGAAGGACTTCTAGTAGAGCTGTAATTGCCATAATGTTGATTAAATGTACACTTAATGTGGGGAAAAGCTTTGCTGTGGCACGGCACAGTCTTTCTAGTGCTATTTAAAAACCCTTCAAGTACAATCTTCTAAAAGTGGTACTCTGATGAGCCATACAGCAAACTACCTGAAGTTTCATTGCTATGTAAAGCAGAGCTGGGAACCGCAAAGCAGAGAGAAGTGTGGGCGGAACTGCCTCATACAGACGATCACATTACACATGCATTTCTAGTGATAAACAACACAAGAAAATCAGCTTTATTTTCTACTTACAACTTGTTTTCGAGACCAATTATTATCAATTTCATTTGATCAATTCTCATAGTACCTCATTTACTAGGCTTGGTTCCCAGTGACATTTAGCTATTTTACCAAATCACACATACGTTCTTAAAGGGTAAGTGCTGCCAAAAATAAAGATAATCAGAAGAAAGTGCCATGGGCCAGAAAGTACTTCCTAAGTAGGAAAGCCAAGTGTCCTTTGAAGGGCAGAAAATATATGTGTTGAATAAGGTTTGGAAAATTTTGTTATAATTTAAAATCATTAGTCATTACTAAATAGTCACACATTTCATATCATGATGTGTGTGAAATTGTGTACACACACACACACATGCTTCCAGAGAGATCTCTTTTGGTTAGGTATAACAGTATTACCAAAATGACAGACAAGGTTTAAATCATGATTTTCAGAGGCATTTGGAAGGGTTAGTGGAGAAAAGAAACAGAATGGTATTCGAAGCCATGAAACTGTGTCAAGGGATCCCTAACTTCTCCTCTGCCCCCCATGCCCACTCTAGATTCTTTAGGTATAATATTGAAGAAGTGGTATCTAAACAGTTTAAACTAGTGCTAGCCTTAGCTAGAAAGACAAACAAAAACCTTTCTTCAGAGCTGTTAAGTAGAAATGGTAGCCGCAAGCTCAACCACTAGGTTTTGAGTGCTAGTTTGGAGAGCAGAACACACTGTCAATTGACACTTGCCTTTGACAATTTGAACAGAGTCAGGTCATCTGACCCCCAGCCTCATACACAGCTTAGTAAACTGCATTGCTCCCCAAAGAATAATTTATCTTTCCCTCTTCAGAGTGCTAGACTTCACTCCAAAATGAGGTAACTGAGACTGGTCGACTGACTTCACATCAAAGCATTACTCTCAAGGAAGAAATTCAGGAATAGAGAATTTAGCCACAAAGGAAATTAATTGACATTTTATTCTACTTACCATTTGATTAAGTACCTGTCCACCCAAGGAACAAGATGTTTTGCATTGAGACTAATAATGCAAACTTAAAACTTAGAAGTGTATTCTTTATTTTAATACTAACTAGTTTCTCATTTGTTTTCAGTAGTAGTCCTGTTTTTCAAAGTAGAAATAAAAAGTGAATAATAACATTGAAAGTTAAAT
This sequence comes from Eulemur rufifrons, assembly GCF_041146395.1. Taxonomy (NCBI): domain Eukaryota; kingdom Metazoa; phylum Chordata; class Mammalia; order Primates; family Lemuridae; genus Eulemur; species Eulemur rufifrons. The sequence continues at coordinate 61,611,874 of NC_090983.1, read as the reverse complement.
TAAGAATGGGAGTCCTTACAGGTCTTGGGCAGGAAGACCAACATGATGAACAAAAAGACCACAAAAAGGCATCATCTCTGACAGCTAAGTTAGGAGTCAGTGCGTAAATGCTTTAGAAAGCCAGGTATTAACCTTCTTAGTAAAAACTGCATAATGTACCAATTACATTTCACAAAATGAATGTTTAATAAATCTCTAAGGATTTGTTTTTACCTTATTTACTAGTTTCCATTAATAAGATGTGTCATAAAATATCTGAGTATACAACTCCACTTTACAGAGAAGGTATGTACGTGGCATTCACTTTCTCTGCAGTGATGCATTCTAAAACCAATGTCTTTAAGCCTGTGCCTGATTATAAAAGATACTCCATGTAAAAGAGCGAGGAGATCACTCACCAATGAAGTGAGTATCTATTGAGACCTACTGTGTGCTCAGAAGGGTGAGAACTCAGGAACTGAAGACATGGTCCTAGGTCTGACAACTACTTGTAAAACAACAAACAAAATGAAGTCATACTCTAATGGACAGCTCAATTGAATGTTACAGATAAAGTGGTGGAAAAGATTATAAGTGAAGGAGATCAGCAGCCTATAACAGTTATATATAAGATCATAAGACGACCTTCATTATTGGCTTTAGAGCATGAAGAGGGTTGGAATGTATTAGCAAAGGCAAAAAGGGAGAAATATGTGCATAGTGTGTCTGTAGAAAAGTAAAGAAAAAAAGTACTACTAAAACTGAAAGATGAGACTGGGGTATTGTAGTCTCAGAAGTGAGGAGGAATTTACACTTAATGCAGTGAAGGTTGGATAGCTACAGAAGGCTTCTGAGCAAGAGGGAGACAAGGTAAAGCCATTGCTTATAGACTCTTCAGCCAGGATGATGTAAAGTTGGTGGCAGGAAGGAGAACCTAAAGCTAGAGCTGACCACTCTAGAATCCTCTTTCATTCCACAAAATGGGATAGTAAGTATTAGGGATATCCGTTCATGTTTTTAGAAAAGGACAGAGTTTAACAATTACTTGTAAGGAGAGAATCAGAGAAAGCAAGGAGCCCATCAAATGATTAATACACTATTGGGATTATGAGAGGCTGCACACTTAGCTCGGGCATCAAGTCCTTCAGATATAACATGATGGGGACAGAGTTCTATACTGGAAGTGTTAAAGTAATGGTCATCCCTTCATGACTGGTTTCATAGGTGCTACCTTTAGATTAAACTTCCACACCATATACGTTTTCAATATTCTATCTATGCTACTTATGCTTGATTCACTATCAGGCATGCCTTACACAAATCAGAAAAGAGAATTTTAATTTTAAAAAAGTAAATATATGGCTAACTAATATAGAAAGGAATCAAACAATACCATAAAATGGAAATGATCTAACCTTTTTTTTAAATAACAGAGAATTCAATCGACTAGTGTTCAAGCATTGAGTCACTGTGAATTACACAAAGCCTTGACCAATATTTATTGCTACATGTTTTAGAAGCAATTTCCATTTTGATGGGTTGCTTCAAAAGTGGTATTCTGAAGCAGTTAGGTAACATAAAAATATAGGATCAAGATTATGTCTGTCAGATGAAAAATACAGCATTTATGCAGCATTATATAATCCATTCGCTGGTTTATGAGCCCAAGGTCCCCATGGGAGTGTCACAAACCCACATAATATGCTACAGGGTTATATTTTGCATTCAAGATTCCAAATGAGCAGGAAATACTTTCTCAAACCACAAGTATAACTAGAATACTTGTACTTGGTACCATCAAATAAGTCCAAAACTACAAATATTTTCTATTTGGCAGCTAAAGATGTTCTCGGTATGGGTGATCCCGACACTAAAATACATGTGCTTTTTCTCCAGTTATGTCAGTACTCCTAGATTGTTAAGATACATAGCACATAAATCAGATGGCCAAATTGGGCCTATGAAAGAATAGTTACCAATGATTCAATGTCAAGGAAGCCTACTGCAGTGTTCCCCAAGGAGGAGGCCAGTATTTCTTAAACACTCCAGCTAACTGCCTTCAATAAAGAAAGAACACATGATACTTAATTTCAAAGATGACATCACACCAGGGATAGCTGGTGTGGCTAACTGAGGAACGGACATAACTGGAATTCAAAACAAAAGATTACATCCTGAATACAAATTTAAAAATAAAATAAAGTACAAGGATATGATTATGCATGTATGGGGGAAAAAAACAATGGAACAGCAATCTCTAGCAGCAGAAACAAATGTGTAAAGAAGCCGTAGAGCTAGAGGAAAACCAAAAATTAACCCTGTTTTGGGATGGAACCATATGCAAAAAGCATATCTGCATATTTAACCCACGTAAATATACAAAATATATAAAATATAATAAAGCAGACATGTAATTCACTGGCATTTAGTATGATTGTTAACAATACCTGTTCTATCTAGGAAAAAGTACAGAACAAATTAAAAAGTATATAAAATAGAATTTATAGAAATATTAAAGAAGTCTGAATTATTTAATCTAGAGAAATAAAAGCTGAAGCGTAGTTCCAGTGTTTCAAATATTTAGGATTATTTTGTACATATTTAGATGTGTTACATTTTAAAGACAGAAGAAAAAGAATAGTGTTCCAAATATAGATTTATATAAAAAATGTACTTTTACAATTTTAAAGGCATTGGTAAAAGTTACAATTTTAGGAGGTTCTTCACCTAATAGGTCTTATTGTAACCTATGATTTTTAAACTATAGATTCAGTCTAGACTAAGACTGAAGATTTCACCAGACAATATAAGGAACTGACTTCCAACTCAATATTTTCCAAAATGCTTTTGGGTAAATTATCAACCCAAATTGTCTTTTAGTCTTTTGCTTACAGTGAGGATCATGAGACCCAAAAATAAACTTTTTCCCAAAGGAAGTGGACCATTGGTTACTGACCACAGAATTAAGAATACTGTGCACTTTGTTTTCAATATAACGCTAAATTTATCTTTCAAATTGATGGGGTTTCTAGAGGTCACAAACGGACAGCTGTGTACAAAATGCAGCCTGTACAGTGTTTGTAAAATCTTTGATTAGTTGCCTAATTTTAAAATGAACATAATCCACATAAAAATGGGGTATCTGATATATACTGAATAGAAAAGAAAGAAAAGAAAATCTGGTAACCTTGCATCTTTATTTTCACAAACCAACAATCAGCTGATGCTTAGTGGTGAGGAAGAAGGAACAATCTTGCTAGGTGTCCTCCTTCACTCATTTCTAACCAATCTGGTCTCAGGAGGTACCTGAGTTTGTCACCCCTCATTTATAAGTGTGGACATTTTCTTACTCTGCTGCTTGATGTGACCTATTTTAAACAGTGACTTTAGTATGTCTAGAATATATTACAGCATGTTAATTAATCCAAGAGAAACTAACACCAGTAAGTCAGAGAGTGGTAGACTTTAATGAGTGGTTATGCAGTTGTTCAATTCAGCCAGATTTAATTTGGTTACCAAATATTTCATTTTACCTACAATAAAATAGGTTAGTGACAATCACCTCTGTCTCTCTTTTCAAGAACTGAGGACAAAATTAACCCCTTTGAGCATTAAAAACAAACAAAAACAGAGTGGGAGTTGTAGAATGAAGTAAGAGGAAAATATGGCCCTACAATCGGGGCCAGAGGAATTTGCAATTAGAATAAAGAACAAAATGTTCTGTCCGAGGAAAAGACAAATCAAAATCCTTTTAAATTTGTTTCCAAGGATTCTCTCCAAGAAATGAGTAACGACCCAGAAGCAAGCTCATCTCTAAAAATTTTAAATGCTCAATCAAATCCATCTTAAACATTTGTTTTATTATACGTAGGGAAAAGACTACTCTTCTAACAGTACTGTCTTAGTAAACAAGAATATGTTTCACAAAAATAAAATGTTCTATTTTTCATTGTCACTGAAAACTATGAAAAATAAAATTCTTGAACTGGAAATATAAATTGAATTATTTTTATAGTCCTAGCCTTGTTTAAATAAAAGGATTTTATATTGTCAGTTACTTGTTCAGATAAAAGATTATCGTTTGGGAATACAATTCAGTAAGGAGCAGGGATAGGGCTGGTTTTTCTAGAAGCATGCAGGAGATTAACTGGAAGTATCAGTAGGGGAAATTGGTCCCTTTCTTAAGGTAAAATTATTTATACTATGCTCTTAAGTAAGGTGTTAGAAATAAGCCCAACAATATATAGCAATATGATATCGAATATATTTTATTCTAAGGAGCTAGAAGCATCTCATATGCTTAAAATATCACCTATTTTTATGCATGGCAAGGAGGCTAATAATAATGTCTCTTCCTTTAAATGACACAGTTCAAATTCAAAGCTGTGAAAGAACTAGGAAAAAAAGTTTAAAATTTTTTTCAATCTGTTATAGATCTTCTACTAAAGATTATGATTCCTAAAGGGGTTCTGGAGTCTATTCCTGAAAGGTAATAGAGGAGACAAACTTTTATTAATGTTGTGTCTTCTGACATCTAGTCTGTGAAAATAAAAGGAGAAAGCATTAACTTTTAACAGCGGACACATTAAAAAGAAGAAAACAAATGAGCAAATTCTAAATAGCGATGTGAAGCAAGATGACCCATCCTGGTTTAGCAGAAAACCAAAATGTAATCAAATGAAACCTACGACCTCTGCGCCAGGGAGAGTGAGGGAGACAGGAAGGCAAACACAATTTAGGAATCTGTGAAGAAAAAGAAGTCACATGCGTGTGCAACATTCTGCTGAACCTCAGTGCAACAGGTATTAATAGTCCCCAAAAGAACTCCAGTTCTTAAAAGAGACAGCCAAGAAAGAGCCTTGGTACTTCCTTTAATTACAGCTTCAACATCTTCCCTGGACTCATTTTCACCTAAGGAAACTGAAGGCAACTCAAAGCAACAGAGCAGAGTAAACCAGAGCTATGTGAACTGGTCACCGACAACCTGAAACCACCACTCTAGTTTCCAGGTGAAAGCAAATCCTCTGAGCAGATTCCACAGCTGGCACAGGTCCTTTAGCTACGCAAGCGTATCAGAGCCAGGGCGCGAGTGCGTGCATGTGTGTTCATTCAGTGGAGTAAGGGACGGCCAAAAAGACCAGAAGATGCGTTAAGGGGTTGGATCCTGAGGAAGGACTACAAGAGCAAGAAGGATGAAAATGGGAGAAAGTACAGAGACTGTGTCCCATTCTCTCACTTTCTCTAGCACTTAGCACAGTACTTAGCATATAGTAGGTGCACAATAAAAAGACCGGTGAATGAATCAGCAAGAAAAGTGTCTGTTGAAATTACATGTTCACTTCACAAAGTATTCCACAACATTAGTTATCAGGGACGGTCCCCTCTTCCCTCACGATTGTCACAATTTAAAAGAACCAAAATTAAAGTAGTCACTTCAATCAAGAAACCTACTGATACGAAAAATAAACATGGAATAATCATTCAAGTCAGCAAAGAGAATTGAAAGAGACCACATGCATGCTAGGAAATATTATCAAAAACAAAACATACTATTTTATTTCTGGGAGAGACCCATTATTGTCAGTGAAGTATTTTTCTTTTGAAAACAAAATTACTAAAGATCGTATTGAAATGTACCTGAAGTGATAAGAAACAGATGTGTTAGATGACATTACAAACCAGAATGACCTAAATGCCACATTAAACAAACTAAGCCACATTGCTCTGCATTGACTTTTCTTAGCTGTTTTGGAACTTTAGAAATCATACAGGTTGGCCGGGCGCGGTGGCTCACGCCTGTAATCCTAGCACTCTGGGAGGCCGAGGTGGGCGGATCGTTTGAGCTCAGGAGTTCGAGACCAGCCTGAGCAAGAGCGAGACCCCATCTCTACTAAAAATAGAAAGAAATTATATGGACAGCTAAAAATATATATAGAAAAAATTAGCCGGGCATGGTGGCGCATGCCTGTAGTCCCAGCTACTCGGGAGGCTGAGACAGGAGGATCGCTTGAGCTCAGGAGTTTGAGGTTGCTGTGAGCTAGGCTGACGCCACGGCACTCACTCTAGCCCGGGCAACAGAGTGAGACTCTGTCTCAAAAAAAAAAAAAAAAAAAGAAATCATACAGGTAACAGAGTACCTGTCCTCTTGGCCTTTCTTTTAAGAGCTTTATATGAAGGCTCTCTCTTCAGCTTGTCCAAGAGAAGAGCTGGAGGGTCCAGCAGCTTTTTGCTACCAACTCATGCCCAGACAGCGCTGTATGTTTTATTTCTGTCGATATTCTGCATGCCCAGGTTTGGGTTTTTTGTTTTGTTTTTTTTTCCTGATATTGGAAGGAAATACATCATTTTCCAAGCAAACATGAGTGCTCACTAGAGACAACAGCCATTCAAAATGTTTGTTTTGCTCCCACTAACTTGGGATAGAATTTTTTTATAAACGACATGGGAGAGTAAATGCTTACTTAGATCAATGTTTCCCATGGTATGTTCTACAGAACACTGGATTATATAGTCAGTTTGAAAATGTTGTATAACATCCTCTCCAAGATTCATAATACACGTTAGCATTCTAGAGGCTCTGAGAGGTCCTATTGTAAATAAAACCTGATTAATGGTAACCCAAACTTATTTGATGGTGGAATCCTCTCTCTTACAGGATGGGGCAGTGTGGGTGGGGCTGTGGGGAATGCCAGTAACTGCCTTTTCATAACATTTTGGTAAAATACAGAATTGTAATATCATAGAACTGGATGGAAACACAGACAGCGTCAATCCAGTCCCTCACTTTACACACGAAGAAATTGAAGTCCAGGAAAGTAAAATCATTTGGCCAAGATTGCACAGCCATTGTCTATCCTAAGAGCAAAAACATTAGGCATTCCCTTTAATGGCTGTGCTTGACCATTTTACTACTTCAGCAAATAAAGAAAATGTCAGGGTAGGTACTCCCCCAACTCTACCCTGTAACTTTTCTAACTACACAATCTTCTAGCCTTTCTTTAAAAAAAAATATTTTTTTAGAGAGACAACATCTCGCTATATTGCCCAGGCTAGACTTGAACTCCTGGGCTCAAGCAATCTTCCTGCCTCATCCTCCCAAGTAGCTACAGACTTGCGCCACCACACCCAGCTTGCTCTAGCTTTTCTATTTCTATTTCTAGCCCTTTCTCCTGGGCCCCAGACTGCATTTTTTCCCACCTCCTTTGGGATCTCATGCCCTCACTTACTCCCTTCTCTTTTGAGTTTGTTCTTCCCTTGTCTTCTGACACTGTTGATTTTAAGAATATCCAAGCTTTATCTTTCTTTATCTCAAACTACCACCTTAACCACTCTCTCCCTTCATGGCCAAATTCCTTAAAAAGTGTCTATAGTTGGCATTTCAACTTCCTCAACTTTCGTTTGCTCCTTAACCATTAAAATATGGTTTCATTCTCCCCTACTCTCCCACTATTTAATCCCCGACGTTTGGTTTGCCATTGTCTCTTGACTGCCTAATGCCCATCTGCATCTCTAGCTTATATAAACACACCTCTTCCCTCCCTCTGTCCCCCTTCTCACTAGCAACCCTCTCTGCCTCTCATCTCAGCTCGAATACCACCTTCTGTAAGAAAATCATCCTTGATTACTCAGAGTTTGTCATTTCCATCAATGAACATGCAAAATATCTTGTACACATACTTTAACTCATGTGACCATAAAATCTGCTGTCTAAACCAGGCCACATTCGAGAATGAAAACACTCTCATCAGTAATTATGTCAGGACAACAGGGATAAACAGTTCCATCCTGAGCACACTAAGATCTACGGTCCCTGAAATCATAGCACTTACTAGTTCATACTGTAATTTATTTGTTCACGTGACTGCTGTAGCCAACAGACTACAAGGTCCTCAAGGACAGAGACCTATTTCCACCCAGCATAATGCGTAGCACATCTTGGATTCTTAATGCCTAAGAATGCATTCTTTCCTTAGTAGGAAAAAATTCTTAACAAGGACAGATGTTAGGTGGCATACCACAACCTAATATTTCCACAAAACTCGTATGAAATCTGGGGAGGTACTTCTGAGCCTCAGAGAATTTCCTGGTACCCCTTAGGTAGACTGGAAAACAAGTATATGGCTTATAACTAGCTCCCTTATCCTACCTTTTTTCCCACCTCACAATCTCTTATCATTTAAGGCCCAACTTGAATGTCAGTTTATTGATGAAATATTGCTCAAAGACAGGGAGTTATTTGCCTTCTCTTCCATATTCATACCCTGAGCACTTTGTGGAGGTTCAACATTAACTAAGGGGCTCCGTGTGCCAGAGAGAATGCTGGGAGTGTTCACATCCATGATGTCATTTAATCCTTCCAATGACCCTGTGAGATAATGTTATGGTCCCCATTTTAGAGATAAGGAACTAGATACAGAGGATTAAGAGAATGACCAACATTGCAAGGTAAGTCATGGAACCTGTATCCAACCCTGGGCTCCTACTATACCCTAGGCTTCCCTATATTGTGTCATGATTATTTCTGTGTCTGTCTCCCCCAAACCAGAGTCGGGCCACAGTGGTCCTCTCAGAGGGAAGCCAGGATGTCTGGGTTTCAGCAGGAGGGTAAAAGAACAAAAGTATTAAACAGGAGAGAAGGAAGGTGTGCTGCCTCCTCCCACGACACGAATGCCCAAACTTGAGCACTGTACACCATTCCTACTCTGTGTCACCCACCCTCCCTCAAGTCTGGCTAGGCAGAGATAGGGACAGGGAGGAACATTAACAGGGCAAGAAGAGCCAGAACACAGGTTTGACATCTTACAGCTCTGGGTTTAGGTCACGGCTCCACAGCCGATCAAGGGATCTTGGGCAAGTGACATTCTCTGAGCCTAGTTTTCTCATGTATAAAATGGAGGTAACAGTAACACTTATACCTCACAACAGTGAGGTAATTTTCATATAATATAGCATATGCAAAGCATATAAAATTGTATTGAGCAATCATATGTATTTAATCAATATTATTATTATTGGTATTATTTCCATATTCCTTCCCCCAGTCTCTCCATCCTCATTGTCACTTCCATGTCCCTACCACCTTCTTTAGAACAGACCATGTCACAGGGAGATGGATGGAAAAGGGCACTCCCTTTCTGCTCATTGTGTCCCACCGTGTAGCAAGCCAGAGAGAGCATGAGCTTTGGAACGAGAAAGACTTTTGAATTCTGCCTTTCCCCTTACTAGCTGTGAAACTGTAAGCAGCTTATTTAACCTCCTGGAGGCTCATTTTCAAGTTCTATAAAAGGGATCTGTTGATTCCTCCAACATATAGGGGTTTTGGTTATTAATGTTATTCTCGCCCTCTCCCCATCTTCCCTGGGAGGTCCTCTTCCAGCCCATCCTGAACACTTTCAATAAATTACTGAAAGAAAATGGAACTGCGAGAGGATGGCAAACTAGAGAAAGAAGAAAGATAGAAGGCCTAGACGGCCCGTGCTCATTACCTGCCCCTCCCTCCCTCCATCTGCCTTCATCCAAATCGCCCTCCCTGGCGCCACTCCCACTCGCCCAAGCTACCCTTTCAGAATGCCTGCCCCAGGAAAGGGGGGGCCTGGAAACCAAGACAATGCAGGTCTTATTTCCAGGGCCCCCCAACCAAGGATAGAGGGAGTGGAAGTTGCCCCTCTTGGCACCCGAGCTACACTGTAGAAGGACACCACATTCCCTGCTTGCTAATTGCTAATTTGAAACTCTGAATACACATAATTCATGATAGATGGTAAAGTCTCTTAATGCCACTATCCAGATACACAAATAAACAAACAGAACTTTTGTAGACTGGTCAGGAGAATTAACCACAGTGAAAATAATTCCTTCTGTGGGACCCTGCATTCTACCTTTCAATCACTTGCACACAAACTTTTGAAACAAGCTGAATTTTCACACCAGAGCCTGCTAGTACTGTGTCGTGAAAATCATTTTAGATATTTTAAGTTTCTGTCAGCAGGAAGGACGCTTTTTAAGAGGGAGGCTTGAAAATAAAGTTTTCTTGTTTTAGCAGAGAAGAAACAAAATACGTGGAAAGGAAATTTAGTCAGGTTTTTGTCTCTTTAGGCAAGGCAGTCTGATGTTGACAAAGTAATGGAGAGTTTCACTGGCACCCTGGGGAGGGGAAAACCCTCCCCTTGCCGCTAGGAAGGAATGTACCTAAACTTGCCACAAAGAACCCTACAGGAATAAATGAGGGAAAGCACACTCTACACAGAATCTAACAATAGCTGTGCAAGAGCAACTTTCTAAATGACAGCGTTTTGTGAGCACAAATTTCATGAAGCATAAATCAAGAAAGCTTTTAGTTATTAGGACAGAACAAGGCAGGTATGAAGAAGTGATTTTGTCAGATATTTTTGGTTTTACGGAATTAAGATGAATTTTAAAACACCATGGTAGCTTTTAAAAACCATATAAAAACCAAAATGCCATTTTATACTGATTTTTCTGAAAAAGTGGCATGTAAACCATTCATTCAGAACCACACAGCTATCTAATTCTCCTTTGGAAGTATATGATCACATTGAAAGTTGACAAGCCATATATATATGTAATATTACAATTTTAGGTTAGTGTCTTTTCAAATGTAGGGCGCTCCAGGTGTACTGGAATCATTACATGTTCACATGAATGTACTTTCTTACCTTGCTCTACGTATGTTTTACATTTAGAACATCTTTCCAAAAAACGATAAAAATAATGAAGCAAAAAGTCACTATTACTTTCTAATAGTACATCTTTCCTGAGAACAGGGGTTTTTAAAAACCCTATTCAGGGAGACACTTAAGACTCAATTAAAGTTTTATAGTAGTTTAAAAAAGTAATCTTAACAGAACCTGCCATGTATTTTTTATTAGAACAACTATTGCCAAATAGCTATATATAATTTTTTTTTTTTTTTTTAGTAAATCAGATAACTTTAATGTACTAGAGATACATGATATTCCGGAGACTGTATGAAAAACTATTTTATAAAGTGAATGGACCATTTGTAATATAACCATGCTCTGTCATCTACTTAAAACTTGTTTATTTTTACTGCATTTTCAAACTTATGTGGTGAGTTTACCTATACTTACAAACATGCTATTTTTATGCGTTGCACTATGAGCATATAAAATTAACAGAGATAACAAAGAGATAGGGAAAATAGGAGTTGAAGGAGAAGGAGGAGGAGAAGGAGGTGTAGCAGGAGGAAGAACTAAGCTTCTGGGCTTGGTGGGGTTGTATAGTGTTTAAAACCAGACCTTAAGAGTTTGAAACAGATTGTAAAATATAGGCAAGCCATCATTCCCTATACTCTCATTTTTGTAACAGACATGCACCTAGTAAACTGCTGAAATTATTTTTAATTAAAAAGCTGAAGGAACCCTTTTTGTTCTTTTTGAAACAGAATAAATTGAGGAAAAAAATCTCACCATATTGACATAAGGGAGGCAGACTTTTTCCTATCTAACTGACAAAAAAGGGAGGCAGTTGGAATCATTCAGAATGCTGTTAAAGGTACAGATTTGGAAGCAAGTGAATAATGAGGGCTTTGAGCAGTTTCACTTGAAGAAGAGAGAGAAGGAAGGGGGGCACTGGGGCAGGGCTCTGAGATACAGTTTAATAGGATAACAAGGAGGAGAATTTGTGGCAGAGTGGCCACGGTGAGAACTCAGAAGGGTCTGGAAGCTCTAGTTTTAGAACACTTCAGCCTGCGTGAGAGAAGATGAAATCCAGAATTCAGAGACTGGGTTGCAGCAATGTCATAAATAGGCTATGTTGTGGGAGTGGTGACTAGCAGATTTATAGAGAACGCAGACAGGGAAGAGTTCAGTCAAGGTTACAAGCAATGGAGGCAATTGGGAGAGGGAAATGGAACAGAGTGTGGTATGTGAAGATGTTTCATTTGAGGATAAGAAATGCTTCTGAGTCTGGGATGGCATTTTGCGAAAGTAGAGACAAGTCGAGTGTCTAAAAACTGCTGATGGCTTTTCCTGTGATAGCTCTCTCTTCTCACTGAAACATAACCCAAAACAACGCGCAGTCATGATCATCAATTAATACAGCGCTCTGATACAGCATGCTGCACTCCCTAGGTGCTCAGCAGATATATACAGAGCTCTTCACTGGGTGCTCTCTTTAGACATCTTCTTAATGCTTTCTTATAATACAGTTACTAAGCGAATACAGATCTATATATAGATGTATGTGTATTTAAGAAAAAAATGTTTTTGCATTTCTTATCTCCCCAATAAATTGCAAGCTTTGTGTGATGGTTAAGAAAAACATCTCTATTGAGTCAGTAGCTCAGGGCTCAAATCCTACTCTGCCACTTCTTAATTATAAGACCTGGAGCAAGTCCCCTAACCTTAGTTTTGTCTTCTTTAAAATGTGAGTTATAGCATTGAGTCTGCTTACCTCTTAGTATTGTGAGAAGCAAAAGAGGTAATGGATGCAAAAGTATTTTATAAATTGCAAGGAGCTACCCAAGGGTAAGATGGTATTATTATCATCTTTAACATACTTGTATACCCTACAGTTACTCAATAAATATGTGCTGATTCAAAGCATAATCTAGACAGGAAAGCACAAACACACGGAGCAACTACCAAAGATGAATGCCTGATGCAACTAGATGCTAAGAGTGTGAAGATACTGACAGATCAGTAGAAATTACTGACGATTCCCTAGAAAGCAAAGTTCTACAAGAGAAGCTACTCTAGATATTAGAAGCTTTAGCCAACAGGGGTCCCAGCAGAGTAAAAAGTAGAATATGAGAGGCCCCATTCGGGTCCATGTCATTAAGGAAGTGCAGGTGGCCAGATTAAGGACATCTCCTTTATTGCTACTTTTTTGGTTCCCAGTAGAATGGCCAAACACTAATCAGCATCTCCCTGCCTTAATCATTGTTACGAAATGCCCCATTTTTATGAAGATTGCCAACCATTCTAGTCAACTCTGGTCTCTCTTTCCTTAGTGACTTCTTTAACATGACATTTCAATATGCTTTCTGTACAATTCAGTATTTGATCAAAGAATTTAGCCCTTTCAGGTGAAGCACTGTCCATCAACAGAGGTATACAATTTGTAATTGTTAGGACTCAGTCATTCACATACGTAACATTAATGCTAGGAAAAGTAGTACTTATTAAAATTTCTACGAATAGAACCAATGTTGTCCTCCTAACCAGGAATATCTACCAACACAAATCTAATAAATCCGACCAAAATGAAGCCTTCAAATTACCCATTCTCAGTTTTCACATATATAATCGGCAGAGGCAGATCTACCAGGAAGCATAATGAAGCTGGAGTTTAAGGGATCCTCACTAAACACTGGCCCCGTCCAGTGCCTGTACCTAGTTTTGTAGTTTTAATGTGGTCCTATTGTTCTTAAAACAGAGCCCCCATGTTGTGTAAGCTTCAGGCCCCACCAAGCAGGAATATGCCCCTGATAATATATAAAGAGCTACAGATTACACATCATTCTGTTCAGAAACACTCTGCAGTGTCACCTTCACATACAAAAGGACAAAGTCTGTAAAAGAGGTAAATTTCCAAAGCACCACATAACCATTATCAGGGTCACATTTCATATCACCACCATTTATAACATTGTGAATCTGTCTACTGCCTTCTACTCCTAGCACCTTGCATGTGGTAGTGCCATTCCTGATGTTTCCATTTCTCAAAGAAAGTTTAGGGTTGTGGCTCCAAACCAAAGGCTACTCTGAAAGGAAACAAATAAAATAAAATAGAAGAAAAAAGAAAGCCCATAACATTCTTGTCAGAAACAAAGCAATTATGAACATCATATGATTAAAAAGAAAAGAAGAAGGAGTCATTTAAATAATGAACTCTAACTGGACTATTTGGCAATTCACTATTTAGCAATTTGCTATTTTTACTACATTTTAAATCAATCCATCTAACACAAAAATTCTCTCAACCCTGCATAGTACTATTTCATTGCTGTAAACCTATATTTCATGGCAAGACAATATCTTTCTATAATAAAATGGTAATAAAAAGAGTACCAATTATCCCAGTATTTTCTCAAAATAGGTAGACTTTCTTTCATGCCTTAATTTTATGTTTTCCTTTGCCCCATACTAAAAGCTTGGCATAATTATCCCTGAACAGGTTGAGCAAGGTCTCTGCAAAATCTGCTCAGGGTGATTATTTAGCTTTTTTTTTTTGTATTTGCAGAATTTAGCTGAGACTGTTACAAGCGGTTTATCAAAATAAATGCTTGATTGGCTTTAGCAGTTTTTCGTAATTGAAAAAATAAAGAAAAAAGAGTTTTCTAATAAATGGAGGGAGAGAGAGGTTAAATACTTTAATTACTAACTTGCAAAAAGATTTCCATTTGAATATGGAAACAATGTAAAGGGGTCCCTAATTTTTATGGGACTGGAATCACTCCAGAGGATTTAATGATACTGCCGGGCAACTGAAACTGTGCAACTGAATAATGTGATTTCTAAGCATACTTCCTTAAAATTTAATAGTGCTAGGGAATATTCAAAATGGGTTACTTTAAACGGAAGGTTGAATATGCAACTTTGTAGGGGGAGGAATTAAGAAAACAATGATGTCTAAAAATGATACATTTTCCACTTTCTATGTTAAAATGGAAACCAGTTACTTTTGAGTCAGCAGACATGTGAAGGAGACAGCTATAGAAGAATTTTCCCATCAAGGATTGCTAGATGTTAACTGAAGAGCTCAGGTAAATATGTCTGCCCCTTTTAAAGCATTCTTGACATTTCTGATCTTTGAACTCTGATTTTCACTATTTGTAGGGCTCCTTAGTGAGGCCTTAAGAAGTAAAGGTCTTCTTGAGCTCAAATGACCCTCATTGCTTCCTGACTCTACTCATATATGGGCACTGTATTATGGGAAAGCCATGCTAACTTGATTTGAAGGATTCAGCCACTCCAGCTATACATTGTACCCCCAAAATGGAGATTTCATACACAAAAGCATTTCCAACCTTCTAAATATCAGTTAATTCCACCTAATCAGATCTATTATCAGCACTAATCCTAACGCATAGATTACCAGCACTACAAAGCAGCCATTACTAATTAGCCCTCATTCCTAATACTGCTAGCCCAGGAAAGCCTGCCCACATTACTATATTTAAAGAGTGTCTATTCTGAATTGCTGTTTTGTTTGGAAAGGGAGGGGGATAAAAATCTGTGTTCCTTTCCAGCTGGCAGAGTTTTCCTAAATTAGATTAACTTTTAATTTAAATTAAAAATTTTAAAAGCTTTACACAAAGAGACAGTAATTGCCCATTTGAAACATCCAAAAAAAGGTGATTGAAGGGTACAGTAATATGCTTACATGAATAATAAATAATACTTAGCATTTAGATAGAGCTTTCCCCTCATCAAATCACTTCTTTATAAGCATTAACTAATTCACACATTATCCTAGCAAGAAAAGTAAAATTAAATGATAAAATATTTCTCTATTTTAAAATTGGGTAAACTGAGGCACAAAGAGGCAACTCTGTATTGCAAGTCAGTTTCAGAACAGGGACTGGAATTATCAGATATATCCTCGTGGGACCTGCATGTCCCATTAAGCTAAATCTGAAATGAATTTCTGCCACAGGCACCATGTGGGCTTTGATGTTACGTAGGCCAATTTTGATTCCCATCTATGCCAATTGGCTATGAAAAGTTGGACAAGATAACCTAGCATCTTTTTGCCTTAGTATCTTAATCTATAAAATGGGAATAATTATTCACAGAAATACACACACAGTGCCTAGTGAATGCTCAACAAATAGTTATTATTCACCCTTAGAAGGAGCTCATAAGACCACTACTAACAGTAAGCTAAAGTAATATTTCAAAAACTCTGACAGGAAATGGAACCGTAACCCCAACTAGGAGTTAAAATGGTATTAAATATTCCAAAGCTCCTGGAAAAATATTAATGGCACAACTCCTAAGGCAATGCTTAATCATTCACATTATATTGCAATTAATGTACCTCTCAGTGAGTACACCAAATTTCCACCCATTTCTGCGTTTAAAAAAAAATCCTCCTAGATTCAAAATATTGATTTTACTTTTATCATTCGTTGATAAAGAAAATGACTAAGAATTATGCCGATTTGTGGGACACATTTGGGACACTTCTAAACGGCTGTATGTTTTTATTTGAATCACAAGAGATACCACATCATCAAAAAATCTATGGTACATATTTGCGGCAAACATATGTTTGGTGCACATGTGAATTTGACAGCCCTTTGCGATAAGTCCAATATTCCTCAGAAGTCTGCAGCCCACAGCGTGGGAACCACTCTCCTAGAGGCTAAGAAATAACATACTATTCAACCCTCTTTGTTGCACAGCTGATATCCACCAGAAAAATTGAGTGGCACAATCAGTTTCCACGTTCGTAAAAATTTTCAAATGGAACTTCATAGAATGAAGCTTAGTTCCTCATAGTGTTTTAGAGCCGGAAGAGAATTTAGAAATCTTCTGGTACAAGTCATCCACTTTAAGATGAAAAACACTAAGACCTGGAGAGCCTGTGTTTTTACCTTCCTAACTACAAGACAATGGCAGAACTCAACTCTTAAAAAAATTTTAGTTACAGGTTGATGTATATAAAAATATATATAAGCTAACAATATGGGACACTCCTAAAAAGCATCTAAAGAAAAGAGTACTCTGTGAACTCTTTTTGGTGGGTTTTTTGTCCTTTTTTTCCCCAATCTTAACAGATGAGATATAAGATTGCTCCACACAACTGTCAAGCAGCACTCAAAGTCTTTTATTATAATAGTTTTCTTTTTCTCCCCTTTATCTCTTGAATCTTTTTTCTATTAACATGGTGACAAGATAGGGGCACTATATACACGTGTGGTTTTTAACATAACTGGTTTAACATAAAAAAACTGAAGATATGCCAACCACTACAGAAAAACTAAAAACTTAAAAACCTATTTTAATAACACTTATAAATGTGTGCATTTTTCAGCTGCTGGAATTTTCTTTTTTTGCTACTGGCAGGATCAACCAGGTATGGAATTTTCAATACATTTTCATTTCACTCCATCTAGAGAATTTACATGGTTGCAAGAAAACCTTGTTGAAACCTTATTTTGGTCTTCATGGAACATAATCTCAACATCTCAGACAGCCTGAAGCATCCTGAATTACATTTTCAGTTTCCTCTGGGGCTCTGTGAAGCTCTATTAGTACTGCATATTATACATAAGTTACTTTTAATGCTCTTCTAAAGCTTGTTAAATGCTACACAAACTTTACACTTCGTAGCTTTAATGTTTAACGTCTCTATCAGTAAATTTGAACCCACAATTCATCTGGTTTTTTCCATGTTAGTGATTTCCACCCATTATTATTTCTAAGTAAGTTCATTTTTAAAGAACTATATTTTGATAAATAGCAGTTACCAGGTATATACATGAAAAGAAACTTCTTGAACCTTTGCCCCAGACATTCAACAAGGTAAAAACCAAAGATGTAAAAGTGGGTGGCTTAATAGTTTCATTTAAACTGTGACACTATGCACACACAATCGTATGTGAGATGTAACTGTTCTACTGAGTGAAAATTTTAATATTACCCAGTAAAACAAACCTAAACATGATGATTCAAACAGATGCCTTTGTATATCTGCATTTATTTCAGATTTAGACTATGCTAATATTCCGTTTTGTAACGTAAGCCTAAAGTATAGTGTTTCAAATACAAAATTCATATTCTCTGCGTATCATCCAAACAAATTGCATTTACACTGCACAAGCTTTTGATTTGATAGAATTCTGTCCTGAGCTACATGCAACCTAAGAGTCAATCTCTGAGGAAGAGTAACCCTGAAATACCGGTTATTTTGTATCACAGAAGAAATCTTTGTTGGCTGAAATTCTGACAAAATTTGATTTTCAAACACAGGGTTTT
This sequence comes from Eulemur rufifrons, assembly GCF_041146395.1. Taxonomy (NCBI): domain Eukaryota; kingdom Metazoa; phylum Chordata; class Mammalia; order Primates; family Lemuridae; genus Eulemur; species Eulemur rufifrons. Next base: position 61,593,926 of record NC_090983.1, on the reverse strand, counting down.
ATTGAATTTTATTTTTCTAGAGTAATAACCTCATTTAAAACAAACAAAAAAATTATAGCAAATACATCCAAAGGTATAAACAAACTGATGCAAACCTTCATTTTCCTGAATGCCACAGCTATGGTAGCATCCATCCATCTGGAAGGAGAAAAACCTAACGTTTCTTTCCTGTCTTCATTACCCAACATCAATAAAACTATACAATTATTATGCAAGTATTCTTAACCTTTATTTGGGAATAAAATTTCAATCATTTTCAGGCTATTTTGAAAACAACTAACCTTACCATGTTTGTCTGTCAAAAATACTCTCTTCAACACTTTAATCCTTTATTTTCTAGCAGGGAAACTGCCTGATATATCATTTCAAAGAGTGTAGAGACAAAACAAAAACAAAGGAGAAAGGACAGAATTTGGAATTTAAGTGTTTTTAGTACAGTAAAATAATCTTGGTGAAATTATTCAGCCAAAACTAAGTGCATATTTCACAATCTTTGAGAAATAGCAGCAGTGTTTTATCATCATTGTAAATTTCATAAAAATGAGATTTCCAAGAATACTGGCCTTTTATTTAACTTTAATTTTCAAGTAACTTAAGAGTGACCTGTTTACAGCAACAGCTTTCTTAAGGAGATTAAAAAAAAGAAACTCTTTGTAAAATGAGGTGATCAGTGGACATTCTTTGTCTTTTCTTGTAAATGTTATAATGAATAAAAGTATATATAATTAGGAAAAAATACACATTTAATAGAGATACATCTAGTATTGATATAACCACGAATTTCTAAATACTTCTAAATATACTATTTTAGTAATTTGTTTAAAAATGTATATTTAAGCTTCTTTTAATAACTATTTTTTTTAAAGCCACATTGTGGTATCAAATCCTATGTGTCTTCATCTGACAATAGCACACATACCTCACCATTTAAAAACAGGTTTCTGTGAAGAGATGATTTGGTCATTGGGAATTCTCAAAAAGAAAATTAATTTAATGTCATCAGGATAATTGAACCTTGACCACTTCAGATATTGTTATTTTGATAGAATAGTTAGAAAATTAGAGAGGGGAGAAAACACCAAAGAAAACATAACTTGTTATATAGACACCGGCACACTACGCCGTGTTCAGTGTTCCTACTACCAAGAAGAATGATGTCTGTGACAGCTGACCCTCACCAGTGCCTTCATTAACTAGTATTAAATGGTAATTAAGACTGTTCCAATTAAGTTTTAATTTTAAAAAAATTAAGTACAAACTCAGTCATTCAATAAAGTGTTGTAGTCCTTTGGTGTGTTTCTAGGCGCAGAATATAGCAATTTACTATTGACAAGCACTAACGGAGGAGGTCATTTCACAAGTATAGTGTGGACAAAGGTGAACCGGGCAACTGATGAAATCTGTGGCCAAGGCGAAATAGCAATCTCGGAGCCAAATGGTAATAAAGTTACTGAAATGAAGCAATGTAGTTTCTAAACTGAACTGTCATAAAGGAGGATATGGGCTTCAAACTGGCATGTCAGTAGTAATTAAAATATTATTTCTCTCTTTTAAAAAGTTCCAAATGGTTTTAATAGTCTTATCGATTTTTTATTCAAACAGCTAAAAGTGAGGTTAGGAGACAGGGGAGGGAGCGGCCAGTGCAGAGATTTGGAGAGAGGTAGAGCAAAATCTCTAAGGGCAGAAAAAGAAAAACAAAGTAGGCATATTATTATAACACACTGGAGTCTAGTGTGTTCCACAAACAATACACGATCCTACCCCACAGTGAAGAAGTTGAAGGGATTCCAAAGTTATACATGATATTCATGTTTAAAAAGTAATGGTTGCATATAGACTATATTTATTGTTCACAAGGATATACAAAGTTTCTGTGAGGCAAGAAGACAAAAATAAAGTTCTCAAAATAGATTCCTTCTGAAGAGTCTAAGGTACTGTGATACTGCCACGGGCGTTGTTAAGTACGCTAGAGTGTGTGTCTTCTTCATGCAATTCCGATGCCATACAGAGGACTCAGACAGCTTACTCAGAAAGCCAAGTTTCCATTTGCACCACATAAAATCACCCTTGGCAAACACAGAGAAAGGATACATCGCCTTGCGGTAGGGGGCTATGCAACCCAAATCCAAATCCAGATACTCCTCAAGCAACCAAGACATTTTTCTTTGTGGTGAAAACCTTTCTAAAAAGTAATATTTAGCCATAACACAGCCTCCACACCCATTTTTTATGCAATCCACTTACAACTAGCTAATTACACACGATTGTCTTTCACTTAATTGAACCTACATGCATACTGCTTGATAAATAAATGATTTGTCTAAGCTGAAATATAAAGTACAAAACAGTTCATTTGGAGAGCACACAAACGAATTACCAGGGACCTACAGCCCAGGCCAGAGAATCAAGGGAACCTTAGTTTCAGTATGCTGAAGAAAGGCCAAAGGTTTGGAAATATCTCCAATATTTTTTCTTCCCCTTTGAAACATAATCCTACCTTCCAAACTACAGCATTCCCCACCCAGCTGTTAGACCCAAGAAGAGATCTGCTGTGTGATCAAGGATCTATCTGCACAAGACTTTGCAGACCTCAGCTTCCATGACCCGAGAAGTCCCTTCTTGCCAGTATCTGCCCAGCCCCTATAAAGTAAAATAAACATAAAACACATACTTCCGCAATGAAAGCTGGCTTTTCTTCTTGTATCTATGAGAAAAGAAAAAAAGATAGAATGGTGTTTTTAAACGGGTAGGTCAATCAATTTATTTTTTTCTCTCACTCTTGAAAAACTCTAGGAAAAAAAAGAAATACACTAGCCAGATGTAAATTGTTATTTGTATTTATTTTCTCATGCTTTACAAATGTTAACATATGCTATCATATGACAGCCCATAAGGAAAATATACAAATATTAACTGAATAAGAAGTGTTCAAGTAAAACTAATAAACAATTGACTGAGACTGTTTCTGTACTACGAAGGAAACGTCAAGTCTTTGTAAAAGCTCCCATGAAGTTTTGTGCCTTCTACACTAACATGAAAATTTTCTCTGCCAAAGTAATGATATCAATTAGTGTTCCAGCAAATAAAATAACCTCCTGATGCAGAAAGCAACTGCGTCAATGAGCCACCTCCCTTTTTTCAGGATAAGAGTAGTCATCCATACACCTCTCCAAAACCGAAAAATTTCAGCCTGAAGTCTATGATACTTAGAAAGAAATACAAAGTAAGATTTACCAAGGATACAAGCTACCCTTTAGAGAAAATTATGAAGATTACGTAACTGCTGGTCTGTCCTTGGTTTATTTTGTTTTTTATTTTGTTAAGGCTAAATGACCTTCCCCCTTAGGAAATAAATCTGTAAGGAGCTGAAAATCACAGGCAATTAAGGCACTGGCCAACAAGACAGTCTTCTCAAATTATAGTTTTGGATGTGCCAAACGCAGGTGGAAAAGTGTTTTCGAAAAGCAAGGTAAAGAAAAATACAAGCAGACTTGTACTGCTGGAAGACAGGATTGAGTTTAGTTCTGTACAAGATTTTGTGCTGCCTATGACATAACAGTGTCAGCTAAATGAAAGGTTTTTATTTAGTGCCAATTTTAATAAAACCCAATGTTTAACTTATGACACAATAGGGTTTGGAGGTCTTCCTCATTACCTTAAAAGAAGGTAAACCAGAATCCAGTATGTGATGAAGGTGCTATTTCATCTTGTATGGTCCCCACCCTCACCCCAGGTAATAACTTATTTATTGGTAAAATAACAACCTATAGCATTAGCTAAACAGATACAATTACAAGATTAGAGGGAGTCAGTGTTCACCTGTACACAATGGCTTGTCTGACTACAAAGAACCATCCGTTTCAAATCTTTTCAGTTCATACGAACTCTATTGCTTCACTAAAACTATATGAAATCTGCATGCACATGTGCACACACACATACGCACACAACATGAGGAAAAAGGGAGCATTCATTTTTAACCACGGAGCTGCAAGAAAATCAAATCTCCCTTTTACTCCAAAGGCATCGCCTGGATTAGAAGACGCTTGCAGCTTCTCAAAGCAAGTCCAGTTACCATAACAAATCTACATTTTACCAGCCTTGGAATTCTAATTGTGTTTAATACAGTTTCATGTAGCATCAAAGTACAAAATCAATACCATTTGTCCAGCATACAGGAAAAATGGAATCTATAAACGGCTCTTATTGAGTAATTAAACACCTATTATTGTCATAGGTAGTGAAACAATGAATATGATAAGATAAATTTTTGCAAGAAAATACTGCAGTGATTAATACCTCCCTACGTATTAAATAAAAATGACTGCCTTTTGTGCAGTACTGCTGGCAGAAGAACAGGGACGCAAGAAGTAGTTGCCAGTGCCACAATAACAGGCTAACCTTGAACTGAACTCCTTTCCTCAAGAAATTAAATGCTGTAGCAGGACTTTAAATCCCCCCACTTAGAGCTCATTTGTGTGCCATGTAACCTGCAGTTCCTGAAGAGAACTCATTATCTTCAAAAGGAGAATCTCTTTATAATTTCTTTATGAATGTGTATATTGTTTCTACAAAAAAAAAAAGTATTTCAATGTCCAAAAAGGATAAAAATATTAACAGTGTAAGCAAGGCAAAGAGACTTGCACCAATCAGATACCATTTCTACTTCCAGGAATTCAACTGCAGAATGCAATCTGTTATGGAAAACTGAATGTTAGATTGAGAATGAGGTTAGAGGAAATGCATATTTAGGAAAAGATATTAATCTGCTAGACTGATGCTAACGCTCCTGGTTATTCTGTCGCTGGAGTCCGGCATGTCTCTCTCTCTCTCTCTCTGTCTCTCTCTCTGGCATAAGAATGAAGCCTTCATTCCACAGCCCCCACCCCCCTGAACATACACACTCCCCACCCACCACCCACCACATGGTTCCTCCATTGCTTTGCCTTTTTTTTTAACTTAAGAATGATGCACCAGGAACAACTACAAAGTACAAAAGATGAATCTATGGATGTGACACTTGTAAAGGGTAACCCTATTTCACAAGTGAGATGGGACAAAAAAGAAAGAAAAAAGGCCACTGAAGCAATAACTGCTCACTGAATTACCATTAAATTGTAAGATTTACAATCCAACGTACAGTAAGTGCATATCTAATGGAGTTTGTCCTCTAAAAGAATATAAAGTGAATCTTTGCAGCATGAGATGTGGGTAGGTGATGTATGTTTCTTTTAATCTATTTTTTAATTAAAAACAAAAAAGTTCAAAACAAAAAAAGGACACATTGCAGAAACACCAGCAAAACCCTGAGGCAAACTTAGAAGCTTACTTAATTTTAAATGTACTTTATATTAACTACTCTCATTTTCTATCAAATTGAATTCATTCCTCCAAATACAAAATGCAAGACATACAGAAAAACAAGAAGTCACGCTACCCTTCACATGGCACTCATACATGAACAGCTAAACTTTTTGAATTTTTCCTTCAGAAAATGCTGAGTCCAAATGCTTGGTTATACATTGCGAGATTTTTAAGGCAAAATAAGACATGGAGTTTATTAATAATATAACATCATTTATTAAAGGCAAATAAAATCTTATGTTCACAGTATGGAGAGAATTCAAATACGAGATTAATGTAATCAAACATCAATCATATTATGGCTGCTTATTTTCATTAGCACAACCTCCAGAAAGGAATTGACTATTTTAAAACAAAATTATTTAAAATACTCTAATTTTTAAATAACCATTAAAAACAAATTCTGATAATCATAACCTATGCTGCTTTCTAAAGTATATACTGGTGAAAAAATGCCTGTTTCCACCTCATGACAGACATGCACCTAATAAACATATCTGGTCAGAGATTCATGCACATAGAAAATATTTTAGCAAAAGCTTTCTGGAAAAGAAAAAATGGATGCAAAGTAGCTTAAGTAATATTTATTAGGAGACTTATTTATTTTGTTTAAGCAAATAGATATTTTTGTTTAAGTAGTATTATAGAAGGCACTGTCCTTGAATTAAGTAAAATGTAAAACTATCAAACCGATTTTGCAAATCTATCCTTTGCTCTTCTCACCTCTCCCCACATGATCTGAATTTTATTTTAAAGGGTTAACAAGTAACATCTATGATCAGCAATGATATCCTTGTTCTTTTAAACCTTAGTGAATCAAGTTCGGTAGAGGTGAAGTAGTGGAATTATCAGTACAAGTGGCTATGTCATCAGTCTTCAGAAAGGTGCTGTATAGAAATGCCTAAATAAACAGCAGCATAAAGGATTTTATATATGAGATATACACACACAGATCCCTCTCTCTCTCTCTCTCTCACACACACAACACACACACACACACAGCCAGTTTCTGGTTATTAAAAATATAAAATAGACACACTACTATATATAAACCAAAAGGCATTTACTAGTATATATATAAACCAAAAGGCATTTGTAATCTTCCTTCTCATCAATTTTAACTTCGATTCTAGTTTAAATGTTGTACTGTTTTCTCCTCACCCTTGCCAAGATATTTGAAAGATTATCCTAAAAATCAGTTGGTTAGAGCCCCTCTCTAGGCTACAGTGAGCCGGAGAATTTCTAGCAGCTGATGAAGACCAGTGGACCACCTGATACTTTTTCAGCAGGGTGATAAAATTAAAGGATGGTTTTGATTTGCTTGAAGAATTACTTCCCTTACTTAATTGTTTAAAGTGCACAGTATTAACACAAAGAGGGGTAAAAAAGAAAATTAAGAAGGTGACTGTAGAGCCTGAGCTAATTGCAAGCTGATTAGATTGTGCCATGCAAGAGCTCTCCCTCCGTTACATACCATCACAAGCTCTGGTCTTTTCCACCCTGCTGCTGCAGCAAACAAGCTGATTTGCTAACAAAGTGGTCAGCTCGGGCACTTGCACAGCGGCTCACGGGGTCCACAGACGGCTGCTCTCCATGCAGAGAATCTCAAGCTCCATTTTCCAATCTGATTACACGGCTCCTTGTTCCAGCAGCCTTAAACCTTCATGGCAGTTTACCAACATTTTCATCACTTTTTTCTTTTACAAAGCAAAAGAACTGATAAGCTCTCAGGTACCCAGGATTTCACAGTCAATGGCTGGCCAGCAGCCAGCATTCCCTCACCACACAACTGTTTCGGGCCACACTGCATAAAGCAGACAGGATTTACCAGGCTACACAGAACTATTACAATTTTGCCATGTATACAAGTAAGCAGCATGTTCCTGTCCTTACAGATGTCGACTATTGTGTCTAATCACATCTAGGAAGTACAGAGACCTAATAAGTGCCCTGCCTGCCCTCACCTCCCCCAAAAAAGAAGCAATGCAAAGCAAACCAAAGACCATATGCCCATGAATTCCGCTACTACCCCAACTAACATGCTAAGGAATTCTGCCTGGTATATGCAAAGCACTAAAAACTGTTTTTAAAAGTCCTGGTCTGATTACTTAGACCAATTACCTCGATTACCATGAAAATGATCCTAATAACTTTCCATTAAAATCTAAAATGTTGTGAACAACACAAAATAATTGATTAGCATCTTCAAACTTTGGCAATTCCCCAGAACTTAAAAAAGGCAAACCAAAAGATGCAGAAATGAGTACAAAATTCATCTCCTAAAGCAGCTTCGTGAGAATTGATCTTATACACTTTAATTCCCAGAAATCACATCAGGCAGTTAGCATAAGTTTCAACAGAATATACTCACATTCAAAAGTTTAAAACAACAGCTGCTACAGCATTTCAAGTCGAATACCTATGCACAGACTCTTTATCTTACATAATATTTTTAAAATTCATTTTTTACCTATAGCCCATGGGCCTAAAAATGCAAAATAAACATGGCCCTAAAACGTGAATTTTACAGTGAGACCATGTAAATGTTCACTCATTGTTTGCCTCTGTTCAACCAAACAACAATAAACAAACAAAAAATAATAACAAAGCCTCCTTCAGCCATGAGCAATAACTTTCTAACAAAGGTAACGAAAAGGAAAATGGCTTATAATGTCTGTGGCCATTCCTGGTTCGTTTTTGCATAATATTGATCTATAATAAAGGGTTTGGGGAGGGGAGGGGGGAAGAAGAGGAGTCTGCAGTTATGGGAAAAAATGTACAACTCGGCTCGCACAATGCCTCAGTACTCAAGCTCACCAGTGCGCTGACCCTCTGTATCTCGGAGTCATTAGCTGGAGTCCCAGCCCTGCCTCCAGGAGGGGGGATTTGAACTCACACACCAACGTGGGGAGATTCGGGATTTTGAGCATGCCAGACAGAAGGGTCATTCCTCCTCGCTGATGAGGAGGACGCCTGTCCCCTGGGGAGGGGAAAACTGGATGAGTGACTGTTGCAAGATTCAGGCAATGGATGTGCTGCTGACTCAGGAATGGACTCTGACAGCCACCCTGCTTCAGTCCAGCCGCTCCTAGTGGGAGCAGTTTCAGGGCAGCAGCACTGACAGGTACATGCAAAAGTTAGGGGAGAATGGAAGAGAGACGAAAGAGGAAATGAATGAGCAAATGAAATAGCAACTCCTTTTCCAGACATACACACACAGGGAATAAACATTTTCCTTCTTGCAACTTGATATTGCCCAACAGATAAAAGATGTGTTTGTGGATATGCATATTTAGAACACCCACAGCATTTGTGAAAGGACTTTAAAAGAAGACACACATTTTAAAAACTGATAGGCTAGGCTGGGTATATATCCACATCCACGATACTGCACAAACCTATGAACTCAAGGAAAGTATACACATACACCCATATATGTATTTGCATATGGGTGGTATTCTGCATAAATGACTGTCAACTTAAAATGCCATTCTCTAATTTATATGCAAATTCTACCTCTGGTAAAATAAAAACATATTTTAAGCAGCTTATAGTGCCAACACATTATTCCCATGAATGATTCCTAGTAAACTATTTATGCCAACTGTGGGTTTTTTTTTTTATGATTTATTGGATGGTGAACGAAACCACTTAAACTATAGTTGTCTTTATGAATCAGTAATTTTCATGTTTCTAATTAAAATGTAAACAGCGTAATGAAGACATCAAGTTTTTAGGCAAATGTCTCTTCCAGTGCCACTTGGGGTATGGTAATTACTGGAGCAGATCTATGGATGCTCCTGAATCCTCTACAAGTCCAGATTAAAAGCATTACTGCTAAACCTGGCTTTTTACACAAGGGAATTGTGTACTTTAACCCATTCCCAGTTTGCTTACACATACACATTGGCACTACCTTTAAAAACTGGTCATCCAAAAAAAAAATCAAAATGGAAAATAACAAAGGAAGTAATTTATATTTAAAATGTTGATTATAAAACATTTACTAGCAATCAAAACACTGGAACTGGATCCACTCGAATTTGATTCCCTGCCATTAGCTTCTAGGGGGGAAAGGGGAGAAGAAAAGAAAAACAGCCATCAAACTGTGTCTATCTTCAATCTATAGAGCCCAGATCTGGGCTGAGGGGTGGGTGGATAAACCGACTCCAGATGCAAAGATAATGTCAATTTCCAAGATTTACTTTAAGTGAACAATTGAAATAACGTAAGTTTAGAATTTACAAATTAGCAAAATTTAAAAAGTAATATTATGTAATCCATGGAATAAAAATGTATCATTTTCCTCTATCATATTGAAGAATATAGAAGTGCCTTTGACACTGTTTTCATTTTTATTTCAGCATTTCTTTCTCTCTGGAATTCGTCAAAATTTATCCTACAGCAAGTGACCTCTTACACATGCTGAAGAAATACCTCACCTCTTCTGCTTACAACTGTTAATTGAACTTCTCTCTGAAGCCTATTTTTCCAAGTTATCCAGTACACTTGCTTTACATATTTACTACCCAGCACTTGAATAGTTCTTTTTTTAAAAATTATAATTCTGCACCACCCCTCCCGCCAAACACCCCTTAGAACTAATATAACCACACTTGGAGTGAGTAGTTACAACTAAAATCTGCAGTGATAATGAAAAGCCTAAAAGGTATGATAAAAGGAGGATTCTTTTCCCCCTAATCCTACCTTCACTCCTGGACCCAAAGTCCAAGGACTGACACGGGGCCAATTTTCATATTATTTTTACATAAATTCTCGACAAGCATGTTGCTAAGTTTGGCTGTGGAATTGAGAATCGATAAGAAATATGAATATGGGGGGTGAGGCAGAGAAAGAGAGCAATTTTTACACTGTTATGTTTTATTACTAAAGTAACACAAACAAATGTATAATCCACATCAGCTTTCCCCCCGCCTCCCCGCCCTCAGATTTGGGCACAGAGACATGGTATTTTTGGGCGGTGGAAGAGTGGAACACGCAGAGATAGAGGATTTGACAGAGGCATATTTTGGTAATGTTTTAAAAAAATTTTAACACTTCTGAGGGTTTACAGAGGGAAAGAAAGCTGATTAAACAAGGCCAAGTGTTTCTGTTGGCTTAAGGGTGATATCATACTTGTGTTCAAGATCAGAAGTGTTGCAAGTACAGGCATCATTTCTATTCGCTTTGTGCCAGAAAGGTAAACACTGGAATGCATTGTGGATTAAAACAATAAGAAATCCCTTTCCTCTCAGGCTTTCAAGGCCGTGTTAATCGGGTGTAATTTTTAATGAACACTAGCTGCTTGGTACTCATTCAAGACATTTCATTAGAAGGTAATTCATTTAAAAATCAACATTTCAACCATATCAAGCTGTAACCTTTCTTGAAATGTAAATGAATGGTTTAAATGAGAAGATTAATAAAAAAGGGATGTTCCAATTCCAAGCATGGCATGCTATGTATTTTTAAATTTGTCTATGCCAGATGCTGTCAGTCAGAACAAAAAACTGTCCAAGCAGACAATCTGTGCGTCTGAATGTTGATCATGTTGGAAAGTACGGGGGGAGGGGGGGAGAGTGTGTCAAGGATTCATGGTCCTTCATCTTTGCAGTAGAGCAAACACGTCTCTCAGTATAGCGACAGACAGCTGCTTCCACTTTCTAATGTGCCCTAACTTAGATCACTGAAAGAATTGTCAGCACTCAGAGAAACACACAAAGATAACACAGCCAGCTGCCATGGAGGGGAAAAACAGCACAGCTCAGAAGAAATGGGATTTGTTCCATTTGCATGATGCTGCCTCCCCTGGGCCCCTTTCTTTCAAATCCAAAGCACAAAAGACAACACTTAACATATTTGCTTAAAGATGACAACCTCATGTTGATTTCATTTGGATGTAACAGTGTCAGGATTACAGATATAAGAATATATTATATCTGTAACAGAGACTGACAAATGTACCCATCAGTGGAACTGTCTGATTCATCTGCTTATACAGCCATTTTACCATCCCAAGGGTGCCATCTAAGTAGTAACTTTAGAAGACTGAAGGTCTAATTTTATTACACCACATTTCAACCTACTAAACAATATTATTTCTAAAATAGATCATTTTTATTGGAAGTCTCCCTGATGAAAAATCCAGTAGACACCAGAGAATTTATGAACTGTATGGGTCCTTTGAACTCAATATACTGCCCATTTTAAACAACTTTTCTTGCTATATGGCAAAATCCCAGTATCAAATAAGTGAAAGTTAGAGAGAGAATATGTATGTTTTGAGCGTCTAACTATATTGATATAATAAACAGATTTTATATATACATATATATATAGAAAGAGAGATTATAGATTATATGGATAACTATAAAATCAGGCCTTACTTGGTCCATTTGAATAAAGTCTGTAACCACTGTAAAGTTTGTAACCACTTACTTCTGTCTCTCCCATTATATGTCTTCCCTCTATATAGCATCCATACTTCAATAGCAGCTATAGGAATAATCATTGCCTGTCAATACCTTTTGTATATATACTCAATCTGATTTCCAGTTAAGGTAGTTTTTAGGGAGAAGATATGACAAGAGAATAATTTAAAGCTATACTGGCTGGCCACTAGTCACTATAAAATGTACAGCTAAGGAAACCACGATTCTGATGTAAAGCCTACCTACTTTTAACAATCTTTATTCTCTATAGCTTTATGGATTTCACCTTTATTTTCTAAGCAAATAAAAAGATTTAGGATGATGTGATTGAACTGATTTATTTATATCTACATTACTTTATTTACTTGATTGGAATTATGGGGAAGAGAATAGAGACACAGGACAACGTAGAGAGGGACCAGTCATTTTCTTTACATACACAGACACATGCACATGTACACAAACACACAAATAAATGTCTTGGCACATGCAGCCCCACAGCCCAACCAACTGACTTCCCATAACAAAATGCTGGCTCCCTGTGTTCCTGGCTTTGTCCAAAGGAACACTCTAGTGCTTGTTGCTATTTACTGGCAACAGTATAATTCACTCATTTGGTCTTGTTTTATAAAATAGAGAAACTGCTATATGTAAAATTTCTGCACAGCAGATGGTTACCAATCATTATTTTCCATTTGTTTAGTTTCTCGTAAGAAGAAGAAAACCTGTGGGGTAGTGATGCAAAGAAAACTAGCAGCCTGCATGATAAGCCAACCAGTGCCAGAAGCACTGAAAAAAAAAAATCACTTTTATCACATAGTATATCAAGACTAAATATAATTTTGGAGGATGGGGCAAGTTATTCACCCCCATTCCCATGCATAAAGGAAAATCCCATTTGAATAATTTATTTCTTTGTATAAAAATCCTCTAAAATTTAGCCTCTATATTTTTTTAAAGTGATCAAACTTTCTGGAAGCAACTTATTATCATCATTAATGTTTGTAATCACCCAAGCTGAAATCACTTTCTTTACCTCTAAGTAGCCCAGTTGTCCAACAGAAAATGGGAAATAGGAGCCATTTGTGGACAAGTGCACATGCACAGAAAATTAAGCTGTAAATATCTGGACCAGGTTATTACTGGAATCTAGAAACATCTGGGGCTACAGAACAAGCCAAGCCCCATTTCCACAATGTCCAGGTAATTGCTTAAATGATTTATACCTTACTGTTTCTATTAAAAATGTCTTTAAAGAGAAACATTTGTAGGCTTGGTTCTGCAATAAAAACTGGTATCTGATTTCACTTGTACAAAATCTTGTGAAAGATACTACATTTCTTCAAGGACATATGCACGACTTAACTAAACCCTGGACAAAGACTGAGTGCTAAAAGCAGGCATGGTCAGCCACTCAAAGAAAACAATCCTATCATGGCAGCAAATTTTAAGTGGTTATTTGTGATTAGTTTCTATTCCAATCAGAAGAATCCATTAAAAAACACTCTTTTCATGCATATGTGACAAATATATTCATGCATTTTAGGGTAAACTTGTACCTCAATATCCATTTTCAATTTCAGTTTTAATTAATTTCTCATAAATCTTGTTTGCTGAGATTTCAACTGAATATCACACCAAACCTAACCCCTAAGGGACAAATAAGTGCCACCTCTCAGACAGACTTGGGACATGTAGTTAAGAATCTGGAGAGAGATTTAAATTGGTTCACTAAGATGGTGTCTGTATGGAGCTACCGACTAGCCCATTCAGAATGAACAACTTTCAACACTGTCATCTGTTTCATAGACAGGTTACTCTACCGAATAAACACACACACACACACACAGAGTTATGTGCTTGGATTCATCTGAAAAAATTTTGTTTAATTTCAGATTTTAAGCCAAGAGGACAAATAAAGTTTCATATTCTTCAAGAATTGCCATGTCTAGACTTAGCCAAAAATTCAATTACTGGAAGCTGTTAACTATGCACATGGGGTGAAAATAAGAAAGAAAGAAAGAAAGAAAGACAAAGAATGAAAGGTCAACAACAAAATAAACCATTGACTACTCACTTTTAAGCATGGCTCCTATTTTGTGGCCACCAACTTAAATTACTACCCTCTGAGAGGAAACACCCAATTTTCCTCCAAGAGAACACTAAAGGAAAATGGCTGGCATTTTAGGTGGGAAGAATCTGCATGAATGTTTTTATTTAATTAGTTTAGAACCCCACAACTTCCTGATTATAAACCAAGCAGAATCTTAAGCCTGTATCTTTTAAATCTTCCCTTGATTTAATATGGTTCTTGGCAAGTTACATCATAAGGCTTTACAATTCATGGTCTTTACTCACAGTCTGATGGATTTTAATTTATATTTTAGGAATTTAACTTACTTGAAGTTTACTGAATGGTTTTCAGAAAACCGGAGGAGCCAATGTAACAAAGGAACTAAACACATGGGTTTTAATTGTTGCAAACTGCAAAAATGCTTTTGCTACTTTTAACAAATTATTTCACAGTCTTTATTATTCTCCCTACAATGTACTGTCCTTTAGCGTTGAATCTCTTTGCTGAAGACACAGTGTTTTTAGGCAATTAACTAAGCAATATTTGTCCATTGTAGCTCACTTAATGACACATCTTTGTGATGGTACAGGTCAACAATCAGCACTGCAGTTGTTTTCTTCTACATGGAGTGGATGAGATCAACCTAGATTTCAATATGAAGTGGTAAGATAGCATCCAGAACTTTTCAGCTCTGAAGAGCTCAAATTGGAAGAAAACCAGTGAGCTTTCAGTAAAGGTTACAGGTTTTCTTAGTAAAATTGTGTTTTTAAAAGAATAACAATCGTGTCTGTCTTTTTTTTTTTCTGGGTTCTTTCATGAAGCAATGTGAACAAATGCTTTTCTGTAGTACATCTTTAGGTTTAAAAACACAAATATAACATGGAAACCTTGTAAAATACTGTTGACTAATTCATTACAATTTCAACATCTGATTAAATTGAATTTCCCTTAGAAAATTTTATAATGCTATTTATTGTAACACTAGTGACAGATCTGAGAAAGAAACTGAACCTTCCAAAAGCCCGCAAACCCAACTGGTAAAGAAATTGAACCCCTAGAAGACAAGGCTATTGGGTATAATCCCAGCTAAATTGTTTACTGCCCAGTATTTAGTACAAAATAAATTAATAGTGTCAGACACTAAACATAGAACAAAGAAATGCCAATTAAAATGTTAACCAAAGACACTGACAAACTAAGCTGTCTTATCAATTGTCGATCAACTAGTTTGCATCTCACATTTTACCACCCCAAGTACCACTATGTTCCCAAAGAAATCTATTTTGAGTACTGATAGGGCATATATTTATTTGCACACTGCCTATTTATCAGAAAAAGGCCAAAATACAAAGAAATTCCTTAGGAGGTGCTGATTTCCCATGTTCAACCAAAGGCTGAATAACCAACTGTCAATCAACTGTATATTGGTAAGAAGTTACTTTAGAAGTTTCCAAGTCTAATAGTTTATAATTCTGTACCCTCAAATTTTTCTGACTGAAAGTACGTGAGGAAAAGAAAATAGATAGAGCATAATGATTTAAAGTTACATGTTACTGTCTGTAATCAAAGTAGGCTAAAGATTTGTGTTTTATAAGATTTTAAAGATAGCATAATGATGTTGTTTTTGTAAAATAGTCTAAATGCTCTCCTGTGCAAAGATATAAAAATAGAATTAATAGCTGTAATTCCTTTTTAGGTATATAATTATAAAACTATTCTTCAGGGTTATAATGTCTTTCTTTGGTAATTAAATTACACTAAGCGTATAGAAATTTCAATTTTTAAAATGAAATTCACAATTTTAATAAATCTGTTCTTTAAATATGTTTAAAAGTAATCTCTCAATTTTTTAAGCAATATTAATAAAAGATTAACCAAGTGACAGTCTCCTACGATTTTATCAATTTAATTCACCAAACATTTATTGAGGTCTTATACTATAAACACATGTGGAGGAGGTTAAAAATAAAAATGAATTAGATGTGTCTGCTCTCAAGGAATTTACGATTTCATAAAAAGGAAACACGAATGCCCAGCAATCTATAGCAGGAGAAAGAAGATGGTAAATGATCAAAAGGAGATATTTTAAAAGTGCTTAGGGAATATTAAGTAGATGTTGAACTGGATCCTAATTAGGCTCTAGGAAGTCTTCATAGATGATGCAACATTTGACTTGGATAGTAAAGTCCTGTAGGATTTCAACAGGTGGAGAACAGCATGCCAGGGAGTAAAAAGAAGGTTAACAAAGACTAGTTGCTGATAAAGTAGAGGAAAGAGGGGATTGCTTCCAGTTTGATAAAAATTCAACTTTGATACTGATCTTTATACATATATATGTATTTTTTTTAAATATTGGAGGTTCCTAACTCCACTGCTTAAATTAATCAGATTGTCAGTCTATTGAAATCTCTTACACGGTTAAAGCATTAGCTAACTAATACTCATCAATTCTTAAGTTATAAGAATTGCCGACACCTTTGTTTGCAACCAATTAATAAGCATATTTAATGAATACATACCATCCCTTCAGAAAGGCTGAACAAAGAGATAAATGGTCCTTCAGCTTTCTTCTTTTGTTTCCAAGACAATTTCTGGAGCTTTTTTAAGAAAAACAAAAATCTTTTTCATCAACCATAGGCCACTAGCAAGGTTCCAAGTTATTCAAGCTTACTAGTCCATCACAAAGCAGTCATGGATTATATGGAATTGAAAGAAATCTTAATAGTCATTGGATCAACTTTTATTTTATAAAAAAGTAAACTGAGGCTCAGAGAGGTTGAATGACCTACTCAAGGTAACTACTGTGATGGACCGTGGGCTTCTATGGACACTTCTCTTCATCACTGTCACTTTCCTGAGGTTCTCTTACCAGCACAGTAGAAATGTTCTTAAGAGTCTAGATAAGTCGTTGAACTTCAGCCAGATAGTGAACTATCTCTAGTATGTGGCATTACTAGATTCAATTCTGAATAGCTATCTTTATTTTTATGACTTCAAACCAGAAAGAATTATATTTTTTAAAAGGTGGAAAGTTTAAGATCTTATGAGATATATAAGCTTTTGGTTCAGAGAAGAGGTTCTCAATCCTAACTTTACTTTAGAGTCACCCGGGGAGCTTAAAATAAGTAGGTCGTCCCCCAAAACATGCATTTAACTAATCTAGGGGAGGGCTTAGGCAAATGTTTTTTAGTTTTCTTTTTTTTTTTTTTTTTTTGGTCATGAAGACACAGCTAGCATTTTTTTGCGGACTAGATACAAAATTTATCATCAAATTTTGCTCAAATCAAACCAAAGCGTTATCTACTTCAGTGATTTGAACTCCTGTTATGGCAATAAATACATTATTTTCTAAAAGAAGCCTTAAAGAAGATGTATTTCAATCCACCATGGCTTTTCTTCTGTAACTTCATTGTGGCCTAAACAAATTGAGTATGCTGAGAGAGAAAAAAAGAGTCTAAGTGTAACAGGAATCATCATTAAACACATATGTTTTTACACTTTTCCAAATCATAGGAAGAAAAATATCAATAGTTCTTTTAATTTGCATGATCACAAATCCCATATATTCAGCATTTGGTAAAGCACCTGTCATTTTTTTAAAAAGGAGAATATGATTTGTTTAGATTATAATGCTGCATGCTATTTAATGTGCACTGGTTAGTAATTCCTAATAAGTGATTGCTTTTCTCGCATCATATTAGGATTTAATTTACAAAACTGCCAATATCATTTTTAGTAAGAGCCACATGAAAACAGTCCTTAACCTTAGCTTTGCCTCAACAACTTTCCCTAATTTCTTTTCCCTTTAGCTATTTCCCCCATTCCTAGAAGTTGTCTTTCATTAAGGGCAGTTTGTCAATGACAACAAACACTGCTTTACTTTCCCCCACTACCTAGCTCAATATCCTCTTAATTAATTCAAACTTTCTCCTCATGATCTAAATATCTACTCCAGTGGCTCAAGTGAAATTTGATTTTCCAGATGATCAAGTAATAACCAGCTTTGCAGATAAATACCAAAAAAGAAAGAAAGAAAAAGAAAAAGAAAAACCCAAACCCAGACCTTTAAAACAGCAGTACCCAGGTAGGTGGGTAAGACCACAGCTCAGTAGGAAGATGGCTGAGAGAGCAAGATTTTGGGGGTGAGTATATGAATAGCAAAATGGCAGAAAACCTTTTTCCCTCAGCCCTAAGCAAAGGACACCAGCAAGTTGGCTGTTAGTAAATACACAAAAATATTTTTAAAACATTGATATAGGTATACACATGCATTACAGTCATACATCAGCAACAGCTCCCAGATGACACCTTAGTGACATTTTGGTGTAGCAAAGTAGATTTTAAGGAACTACCAATACATTGTGGTAAAATTGAGATGTTTACTTAATCATTATAAATAAACCCATACCACATGTTGTACTGTCCTCACTGGGTATCTTTAAAAATAAACAGCACAAAATATAGTTTCCCCGTAAGCTGTTTTTACTTTGACGTTAAATAAAATAAGACAAGAATCAAAAAATAAACAAAACAAGCATTAATGCATTGTATACACTCATTAAGAGACTTATGGAAGAACAAAACATAATAAAGAACTTTGAATATTAAATTTGTCCTAATATTTTAGCTGCTTAAATGTTATTAACAGAGATTTCAGCACCCATGTTCCAAAAAGGACTTTGCGTATGTACAGAATTTTTCTCTTTTTAAAGAGACACCAGCTCAGACTAAATATTTATTTCTGAATACAATTGTACTATCTTACTATCCATGAGTAAATTCATACCAAGGACTGGTTTATTGGTACTCTTAGAATTATATAAAACACATTTTTCCAATTAGAGAACACACTGTCATCGTAATGCATTTAAAATCTTCCCGGAGAAAGAACAAGCACTGTTCACATAGGCATACAAAATTCCAAGGCTGGTGATGTTTTTTCCTTCCAGTTTGTCAGACAAGGATTCAGGCCCTTCAGGGTCCCAATATCTACATTTGGGTCCTATCAGTATTCCTCCCCCAAAATGTTGCTTAATCTTGTGAATAATGCAAATCTCTCTGTAAAATCTCTCTGTGAAAGAGAACTCTGCACTGACACTACTGGCGTGGGATACCAGGGAAGGGGGCAGGGGAATAAGACCCACATCTTTTGTAAGCTGGGCCTAAAATTGACTCCAGATTTGTGAGTCATGAATAGAAAGTCAGTTTTAATATAGATGTACTTTAAAAAGTAAAAATGGCAATTATTCTTAACAAGTTACATATTGGGTATTATTCTTTAAAAATGACTCATAAAATATCTTTTTAAGTACTTAAAGTCATGAATATGTTCTACTCTTTTACCTCTGTTTGAATGTAATTTTTCATTTTCCAGGAAAGGATACATTTTCTAACTAACCCCGTTAACCTAATTACTCATAAAGAAATACCAAAAGCATCCCTGACATCAATACCTTCACAAAGAAATGTATCTGTGCACATGCACAAGAACATATTCCATTTAGATAATCAAAACTGTAATTTTTATTTAAAAGATTCCCTTAGATCCATGCAATTCCTAGCAGTAAAATTTATCAAAAGCACTTAGTTTACAAACGGTAAGACTGCTCTATCTATATCCTTCTTTCTTCATCCATATAGTTAAATTCAAAAGTATGAACTATTAGGTATAAAAGCATAATAGTACTGTTTATTTAATAATATTTGTTTGATTTTAAACTGGGAATTGTAATGAAAATGCCTTCCATCTTAAGGAAACCTTTTTATCCTACTCAGAATAATTATTTTGTAAGATTACAATCAGTGAATCATACCTAATTAAGATTTATAATTTAGCATCATTGAGGTATATGATCTAAGAGAAGAGTTCAGTGTGCAATCTTAACTTCAATTTGAAATGAAAAGGGAGAAGTGAATAGATGAAAAATAAAAGCTATTTTTGGCATAACAGTGCCCTATATTGCCAAATATTTACCCAGATTCCTGGTTTAATCA
The DNA here is from genome assembly GCF_041146395.1 of Eulemur rufifrons. Lineage (NCBI taxonomy): Eukaryota > Metazoa > Chordata > Mammalia > Primates > Lemuridae > Eulemur > Eulemur rufifrons. The sequence goes on along the minus strand of NC_090983.1, from coordinate 61,574,063 downwards.
TTTTAAAGCCAAATATTCAATATAAAAACACAACATACCAAAGGATAACAGTAAGGTAGGCAAAAAAGGGTCCCAAATGAAATTATACTATAGAAACTATGGGTAGAATAAAGAACATTAAAAAATATGGATTATGGCTAACTACCTACTAAAAATATTCCAAGTTGCAATGCCTTTAATGCAAAAGATTCCTAAACTGTAGGGTAAATTTTTAATTAAATAGGACATTGTTCTAATAGTCATTTCTGAGCTTCCTTTCATTATAGTGCATATCAATTTGGAGGTCAATGTCTTGTTATTACACAGGGCAAAAATTTTTCTCTTAGAAGATCTCATATATAGCATTTCTCTACACAAAGTCTAGCAAGGTATTCAAAATAAGCTCCATTTTTTTCTTCCTCAAAAATATCTTTAAAGCCCCCCACCCTCACCCCAGTCTTGGTTACATAAAAGAATAGTTACTTTTCCCGAGCTCTTTGATATTTCCCTTCCTGGCAGAGTCATCTGATGTGAGAAATATCTTTTGAAAATAAATGGTGCAACTTCAAGTGCACTCAGATCCGTACTTGCTGGACATTCCATCATGTCTCAGTTTTGATTTGAAAAAGCCGCTTGACTTCAAAATTTAGTTTTAGGTATCTCAATCTCAAGTTTGATCTCATTAAGAAGTACCTTGGAAAGCAACAATGTAAATGTTTTGTGTGCCCATCAGCACAGAATCTTCAAACCAAAGTGGAAAAGGAGTTCTATGACCACTGTTGTTAGGGAGAGGGAGGCTATTGTAATGTAAGCGGAAAAACTAAGTTCACAATTTGAATATAACATATGGCAAAATTAGTGTTTATAGCATGAAAGATTTACTTTCCCTCTTTAACACAGCTGTCACTACATGTTTATATAGCTACAATACCACTTTCTAAAGTCAAAATATCAATACTGATACCATTATAACAAAGTTATTTGGGAGTTTGCCCCTCTTCCCTGTCACTCGATGAGTTGTGCTTTTATATTTTTTAATGGTCAAGATTTGTGTATATTTTTAGATAATTAGGATTTCTGTATAAAAATACTTATTTTATTTGTGCCTCAACCTTAGGAGGGTATGGTGATGGTGCTTGCCAATGCAGAACCTCCTAGATTCTTATTACAAATCTCACTGAAATTCACCCATCCCAATTATTCCGGGCTTGAGGAACAAGTATTTAAGGAAGTACCTTCAGGCTAACAATTAAAAAAAAAAAAAACCCATAAAGTTCCTCTAAAGAATATTTGCACAAAAATTCATGTGATATTTCAGAGATACATCAGGCACAGGACAACATAAGTTAACTGCAAATATTTCAGTCCCCAATTCACAGATAGAAGGAGTATGAGATACCTAATGGTCCATTTTCCCATCAGTTTTCTTACTCAGCTCTCCTTAGTATCTCTTTAGGCAGAGACACATGGAATAATTATGGAATAGTCAGCCTCCAAGTAGGAAAGCCAGTGACTCCCACAAAGCTGGCCCTAGATAAAAGTTTGTAGGTGGTAAAGAAAGGGCCCTCTCCATTGCCCAACAACCTGTGCAGGCACACAGGGCCCCCCACACAGAAGAGCCCTGCACTCTAACGCTCTGCTGTTGCTGAATTGAAATTATTAATTTTTGAACAGGACACCTCACATTTTAATTTTGCACTGGGCCCCAGAAATTATGTAGCTTGTCCTAGGTGAATGTGGAAACGTTTGTTGATGGTAAGGTAATAAATCAAAAGAATAGCAAAAACTTTATAGCAACGTATGGAAGAAACCCATGGCTTCACACTGCACTACTTTTTAAATTTTATTTTGGATATTACTGTTTCTGTGAATATTTCATCATGAACCAACAAATGAAAGTAGAGGTCGCCCATTCTCAGATGAGTTTACTCTCACATGTGTATGGCATTTAATTGTCAGTTGTTTAAAAAGCATCCAGTTGACATAAGGCAAACATCAGTTGAACCAGGAAAAACAGAAAGAGACCCTTTTTTCCCGGTGGGTGGAGTAAAATACAGTTTCTGTTCTATTGCCTGGAATATATCCACAAGTGGAACAGAATAAATATATAAAATACCAGCAGATATCAAGAGTTATAGGAAAGAAACTGAATAAAGGTATTTTTGACTTTAAGATCGGGAAAAAGAAAACATTATATAGGTATTTTACATTTTATATTCTGTAGCACAAAAAATCTCTATTGTAAATTATGTATCCCTAATAACTATTAAAATAGTTATAAAAGCTACACATCTGATGAAAGTGAGAACAAAATCCTAACAAGAAGCAAATTTTCCAAGATTATAAAAAAAATAATTTCTCAAAAAGATTTCCAAGCACAAAAATATACTTAAGCTGGGTTGCAGGGTACAAAAAAAAAAAAGTTTAACCTTGTGCCTTCATATAATAAATCATGCATTCTACTTTTCAGATGTATCAGTTTAAAAAATGATTGGAAGCAGTGATACTATAAATGCTTTGTGAAAGTCACAGTAGCTAAAATATGAGCAAGCATATCCATTTATACATATTTTTAACATAAATACATCTAAATTGAAATTCTCCTTTGGATTTGCTGCTTCTGATATACTCTGAAACAACAGACCACCATATGCAATGTTAAATAAATTGCCAATATTCAAATAACAAGACAACAAGCAGATTTGTTGTATAAAATATGTAAATATTATTGCGAGAAAGTGCTATATGATATCTCACGTTTTGATGGTTTCTGATCACCTATCTTTTCTGCCTTCTCAGTTGCTCAGCTAAGACTACTCTTGTCAACAGGTACCTACGGATGTGCCATACGGAGGCAGAGCTTGTGAACAGGCACCTGTAGTGCCGCCCTAAGGAAACTTAGCATCCCCATGCCTGCTTCTGATTTGCTTCAAACTTATCAGTACAATTTATTTTGACCATATTCTTGTCTAGTCCTTATTTCTTCTATCTGCACTTTTTATAGTAAACATCCTCAAGTGAAACTGCCATTTAAATGATAACATCAAAAATATCAAAAGGATCAGTAATCAGCAATCATGTCAAAGCAGCTGTGCTTGAAATTTCTACCAGAAGTTAATCGAAAAAGTTAATGCTAAAAATTCAAAGTTAGAAAAAAAGGAAGAAAATGACTCAAAATCCAACCATGAAAAGCACTTACTAAAAAGACCATTTATTTGCAGTCTTTCAAAAAAAAAAAAGTCTTTTATTATTAATAAATAAAAATTTAGGTATAATCCGTGTGTGTGTGTGTGTGTGTGTGTGCACCTGTGTTAATTGAAAGGTGGAATAATTTTGGGACTTGCAGTCTTGCAAGTGGTACCCAAAAATAATTTCTAAGTTCAACTGATGTTAATAAAACATTAGCTGTTATATATCTCAAAAGAAAGAGATAATTATGCTGTTTTTTTTAATCAAGAGAAAAAATTGTATTATTTTCTGTACCATTTGTTTTTCTGGTTTATCAATGACTTGAGAAAAAAAGCATACATTCTGATTAATCAAGTTTTATCTATCAGTAGCATACGTCAATATTTCACACAAATGTCTACAGAATAATTTCTCCCGATCAAAAATTTATAAATCAATTTAAATTCCTGGAAACTAAATTTATTAGCTCTCCAACAATGAATGCAGCACTTAAAAAAAAAAGTAGTATCTGAAATTTGTACTCAAGAATATATTGATCAACGGTAAAACAGCAAATATTTCTATTAAGCCAAGGTTCTAAGAACAAACCAGCAAGTCCAAACCACAAAAGCCTGCAATTGTTTCAAATACACCTAGTAATTCTGCTGATTTTGGACCATTAAAAGTGATTACTTAATTAGGCAATCATTCAAGGCATCCAAACACTCACAGGGACAAAAACAGGGAAACATTAGCATAGCTGTCTTCACTTTGAAATGAAAATTCTGAAAAACATTGCAGATACTCAAACTTTCTGCATCGGTCCCTATGCATAAACTAAGCAAAATATTAAATTCTAAAAGGTGACAACCTGAAGCTCAAGAAAAAAAGAATTTATCTATAATGAAATATAGTGGCTTATATTTTAAACTTTCTTAGAAATGGCAAGTAATAATACAGATTGTCCCTATAGATTCTTAGAAATACTACTCCTTTTCTCCCTTCTGGTCATACTCTTGTATTATGTAAAAGTAATTAATGAAATATCTGCTATCTTGTATGTCTATCAGAAGTACCTGCCTACAAAAAGGTTTTCAAAGTTCCTGCCTAACATGAATAAAAACAACAAAAAAGATTTTCTACTTATTGGGGGGAAAAAAAAAACCCAGCACTGGAAATTCAGCTGCAGGAGTCTTAAATATAACTAAAGAATAAAACCCTATATTTTCACTCAGAAGATATCTGATACAGTTTTAAGAACCACACTGATTCAATAGTCAGGAAAAAGAAAAATATTCTGTTTATATATACAAAAAAAAATGTTTCTTGAAATAATTCCAAAGAGACCCTATAAAGCACCTTTTCAAGAAAAGAGAAAAGCAAACCAACTCACACATATAGCTTCCAAACAGAAGGCTTATCCTCTTCCAGGAAAACAACAATGAGATTTTATTACCCTGCTATGATTCTTTCATTTCAGACATGATTAATTAGCAAGTATTACACTTCTCAAAACTCCCACCACACTCTTCTCTGCTTATTTGATGATAGACCCACATGAAATAACAAGTAGCCACCAGCAGCGTAAGACAAGTATCCAAAAACTCTATTTCAAAGAAGGAACATTTCTTTCATATCTTTGCCTCCAAAAATGAAGCAGGCTGCTTTCAACTGCTTTCACAAAATGTTTTTTTTAAACTTGGTCATTTTCCTAACAATGCTTTTTAAATTTGAATAATGCATACAACATATTCACTATTCAAGAATACAGGGCATGTTTAATTTGATACCTCTATTTTTAAGCTGAAATTCCAAAGGACTCATTGAGTCCATGTAGTTTATATTGATAATCATCCACATGCACAATTAATAAACAATAGAGATAATGTGTGCAAGCATGTTTTAGGACACGGTCTTCATAGAAAAAAGTGTTTCTTTCCCAAATAAATGCTAATTGGTCACAAATGTAATGAAGATAAGAAACCAGAATAAAGGAGTAAAAGAAAAGAAGGAAAGAGGATAACTCTAAAATTTGAATGAATGAAAAATTCTGATGCTCTGTATATTCTTCCAAATTACTGTTTCTTTCCTTTTGAACAACAAATTTTCAAAATGTCCCTGTGCACCAAGAAGCCAGCCATAACTGAAAGTATTATAAATGTATATTTTAACAATCATCAATTTGTAAAGGCTGGGATTTCCCCTTCAACCTTTCAACTGTTAACGCCCAGAAAACTTTACACATAGTACAATACTAATATATAGATCTTGTTGGTTCCAGGGAAGATTTTTAAAAATCTATACTGGTCAAAATATCCTTGCTTTTTTTTTTTTTTTTCTGTTGTATTAAATTTAGGATCAAAAACATCAAAGCAGCTTCCACCTCGAACCTAACTTTTAGAGGATCAATGTGACAAGGCAGTCCCTGATAGATGTTTCTCTTGATAAACGACTTGTTCAAAAGAGACATTGTAGCTTTCATTTCCTGACCACAACACACTTTTAATTTGCAACAGCAGAGCTGCCAGAGTGTGAGCACTTGCCCACTTTCTAGCCTTTTAGGTTTGTAGCTCTGGTTCCTTTTAGGCCACACATTTGAGACAAACAAAATCTAAAAATAACCAGAGTAACAGAATTAGAAAACAGGAGCCACTAATGCCACTTTATACATATACACAAGTGTCTACTTTATATACATATATGTATATAAACTTTCACCCCCAGAATTCTAGTGTATGATAACAAGACTCCTAAGTGAACATCATTTGCACATCGGGCATTTAAACACACAGGGAAATAAATTATGTGACTATTATATAATAGAAAGCAGAGACTTAAGGAGGGGCAATTTACACACTTAAATCTGCTGTTAAATGTCATGAATTATATGATTGCCTATGCCAGCATGTTTTTTACGTATTATTGCAATGATTATTATTACTACTACCCAGAAATCACATTTAAGTATCAATACTGTGAACAGTCAAACCATCCAATTTCTGCTCTCAGCACATTGTCCGAGCTCCGATTTAAAATTTATAAATGTAATATCCTCCTCATCACAGGCAGCGGCCCAATCTGCTCTGAATATATATTACAGCTTTAACATCACAGAGGGAAATCACCCATCTGGCAATCCCATTCGCTCCAACAGCTCCGGGGGAAAAAAAGCTGTGCTCTCTCCTCCTTAAAACATTTCTCAGGGCAAATTATGTGCATCTAAAATAAACAGTCTTCTTATTGATCGCTTCAAAGTCAACAAGTTCCAAATGCAAAATTCAATCAAATCCTTCCTATCGTGTAAGAGCGGTGTGTATTTAGCTCAATAGTCACCAGAGTCCAACCAGAAGTGTATGTCGCGCAACGGGTCTTGTGGTCCCTTTCCTCGTATTCACATTTGTGTTATGAGAGAGCAGTGACCACGGCCACCCTACAGACCCCTGGCAGCTTTGCCCCACTGTTATCCCTTTTTTTTTTTCATATTCTCTCTTTCTTTCCGTCTCTCTTTTCAAGAGGAATTGATGGTGGTGGGATAGATGTAAAAAAAAACAAAAAACCAGTTTAAAGTGGACACATCCTTTGGTTATGCAAAATACTTTAACATCTTTTTGTTGTTGTTGTTCCCTCTTAGTCTTAATTGAATATCACAAAGTGTACACACGGCACACCGCCACAAGAGCTATTGAAAACCCCCTCTCACTCCATTTAACTGACCCTTTTTTTTTTTTTTTTCTGTAAAGAAAGAGGAAAGAGCGATTTCAAACGAAGTCAATTTCAGTGCCTGATTATTTAATTCTGTCACAAGTTAAAAGTAAGAAGCGCTGACAGGCAGACAAGTGAATAGTAAGAGGGAAAAAAAAAAACCTACCACTGTTCCTTAAAAGACCTAAGGACTTTGAGCAATCAAAATATATACATTTTATTTTCATGTAAAAGATACCGCTTCACTCACCTAAAAAAAAGAAAAACAAAAACAAAAACAAAACACTCAGAAGAACCGATTACTCCACAAAGTGCAATCATCGAGAGAGCAGATAGTCAAAATTGCATTAATAGATTGAAGGGGGAAAAAAAGAAATTTTCATCCAGTCCTGTTTCTGTGTGTGTACATATATACTTTCATTAGTTAGTAATCTTTCCCCACACTCCCACCCTCTTCCCTCTTTGCCCAGCCCCCCCACCAAAAAAACCCCTACACTGAGTTTAACTAATTTACATACCATTTGACTTCAGCGGTTATATAGTGCATTACTAGTAACATGCAACTTCGGGATTACAGCTAAAACCGATAAAAGTGGGTTCAAGTAATATATTAATCAAAACGGAAATATATAAACAAGTGATAGCAAAAGAAAAGAAGCATAGTGACAGATTAAAATAAACATATATATTTTTTAAAAAGGAATTATATATCATAAGCATCTGCTTCCCAAGCAGTGTTCAATGGTTTTATCATGCTATTTCATTTGTCTTTCCTATTTAGATGCAAAGGAAATAAATTCCAAAACTGACATACCATAAACACTGGTGCTACTGATCATTTCTTGCTGGCAGCACAAAAAGCTGAATTGGATTTCTCACAAGCAGGAATTCCAAAGGTTGCTTTTCATTAAAGCCACTTTTCCTCTCAGCTATCAAATGTCACTGCCTTGAAACGTGGGCCCTTTCGTCAGGTATTCATTTAACCTACATGCATATAATTAAGGGGGAAAGCAACATCAACAAAAAGGGGATCTCAGATCACAGGAGAAGAAAGAAAGGAAAAAAAGCACATGACCAGGAATGCAAGTCCATGTCAATTTCACTCACTCCCATTGAAACTAACAAGAGCTCCGGGGAGGACGGTAATAGGATCAGTGAATTGTATATACCATTAAATTATACATCTTTCTCTCTCCTTCCTTGCCAACAATACGCCCACCACGCTGTACCCCCTCCAAGATGATGTGCTTACATTTTTCTGCAACCGATCTTCTGACATTTTCTCGTTCCCCCAGCCACGAGATTGTAATTTAACCTCAACTTTTTGTGTGTGTGCAAGATTCTTATTTACACTTCTTATTTACTTAGAAGTTAGTTCCCGAAGAAAGTCTAGCCCCACCCTATGGCTCCGCTTTCTTATTTTTTATTTTTGAAGTAAAAAGATAGTAATAAGTAAGCCCAACATAGCGAAAAACGAGACTCTTGCAATCGCGAACTCTTAATCCCATACTATTGTTACAATGATTAAGCAGCAAAAATATGCATTATAATGTTTCAGGGCTACTTTGAACAGAGAAATTAGACAGCAGGTTGGCGTACAGAATAGAAACGAGTGCAAATTAAATTTAATGTTTATGGCACAACTCGAAGATCTCTTTTTATTACAGGTCTCGGGTCTATTTATATTCTTTAAAAATAAAACAAAAACAAATTTAAACAGATGGTAGAAAACTACGAAGCTCCTCTTACCTGAACGCGCGGAGAGAGAACCCGATAGGTTAGCGTAGCATCGATCCGATGTGTTTGCTGATGAATGGAAGCTAGGGTTAAGTGAAGGTGCCTATGATTTGAAATCATTCCAAGTTTTTGAAGGGAAGACGGACTGCAGCCTCTGCCATGTTGGAATTTCAAACCCAAAACAGCTGCTTGGAAGGAGCCAGCATGCCAGAGGCTGGGCGCAGGCGCAGAGCGCCGCCGAGCCAAATTCAAATCACTTTCACACTAAGAGCCAAAGATCAGTTTTCAAAGGAGAGAGGGAGAAAGAGACGGAGGCTGCCGAGAGGGAGAGGAGACGGGAGGCAGTGGCGAGAGGCGGGCAGTGGAGAGAGACGGGCAGCGGGAGGACCGGGAGGGAGAGGGAGAGGCGCACGGAGCCCGCGGAGCTGGAGGGGGAGAAAGGGAGGCGGGAGGCGAGCGGGCGAGCGAGCGAGAGACGCGCCAGAGATTCATGGGCAGGGAGGGCTCAATGGCCGCGCCGCGCCGGCCGGCCGGCCGCTGGGGTCATGTTACACGGCCCGGGCCGCGGCGGCCGCCCAGTCTCGCCGACGCGCTCACGCGGCCGGGAGGGGGCCCCGAGGTCATGATTACGCGCGCGGGCACTCGGAGCTCTCCCTGCCCGCACTCTCGGGCGGCCCGGCCTGGGGACAGGGGAGCGGCGCCTCAGGGGAGCGGGGCCTTTCTTTCCCACGCGTGAACGGCCGGCCCCTGCGCTCCCCGGCCAGCTTTGGAGGGCCCGGGATGGGGCTGCGCCGCGCCCTGGCCCGCGGGCCCCTCCCCGCCGGCTCCCGGCCCTCTGGACAGCTGCGGCCCGTCCACCCTTCCCCACCCCCTCCGCGAACAGAACAAGATCTGGCCCTGAGAGCCAGGACCTCGCCCGCACTCTGCCCGGGGCCCCCAGCACCGGCCAGAAAATGACTTTATCTGCCTAGAAGAGGCAACTTCGGGGTGGGGGGAAATCCGCGTGAACCCAGTTCCCCTCCCCCGCCTGCCCGTGAATAAATAAAATCACAAGTGTCTAGGTGTGCGGTCCCCTCTCGCGCTCCCTGGTTCCCCTCCCTACCTCCCCCAGGCGGCTCGGGCAGGGGAAAGCAGCGCCCGGGGGGCCCGGGTGCCGGCTACTGGTGCGCAGGCATAGACGTTAGGATCCTGCTTTCCCAACCCCCCTCCATGGGGCAATCTGGGGACCCAGGAGTGGGAAGAGAGTAGGGGCTTTGTGGTGCTGGGAGCTGAGGAAGAATGAAATGTGCAGTTGAGTGTGTTGCTCGCATCCCAGGGAGCAATGCAGTGCTGATTGTCTGTTGCTGAGATAGCCTTTTGTTCGGAACATAAGGTTTAAGAAACACACACACGTTTTCTGGGGTCTCTTGTTAGATGTAAATGTGCTGCATCCAGACGCTTACTATGCAGTGTAAGCTCAGTTGGTTTACTAATCACCCCGCCCCACCCCCAAACAATCAGGATCATTTGAATGGGAACCTCATTCAGACTTCTAGGCTGAGAGTATTGCCTTCAACCTATTTCATTCTAGACTAGCCAACCATCCAACTGAGATAATAAAGCAAACAATAACATTTGATCATGATGTCTACGAGATAATGTGCCCGGCAAAGTTCTTTAGGAATTGTAATGAGAAAGAGAGTGAGTTGGGTAATAATTTCTCTTCGTTTTCATTAAATATGACTTTAATAGATAAATGGTGAGTTTATACTTTGGCCTGGTGGACTTCCAGTCCTCTATATTTCAACTAAGCTAAGAAAGAAAGAGGCAAATTATATATTCGACCAGGAGCCCATCAAGCTGAAAATGTTACCTTTGAAGGTTGGAACAGAAAATGTACTTGTTTAGGACTGACCCTCCTCATAACGGTGCTCACATTTCCCCCAGCTTCTCTGCTGTAGATTTAATAGACTAAATTGCAGCTCTCCAGATGCTGAAATGCAGCTCTTAAAAAATACCAAATATATACTTTAAAATTAATTTCATTCTCCTTCTGTGATTTTCTTACCTTTGAATGGATGCATTTAGCTAACACAATGAAAAAGAAAAATTGTTTTGGTTAAATCTAGGCAGATGACAGAATTTAAAAGACAAAAAAGAGTGATTCAAGATCTTAAGAAATATTTCTAAGGAATGAGATTTCTATTTGGAATGGATTTGACCTTTCCGTGCATTTTTTTTTTTTTAAACTAGGCTTCGAAATAAAACAGAAGAACTTTATTCTGGTGTAACAGAGAACACTGAAACCCCTTTAGTTATATTTTACGAGATAGCTTTGAAAATGATATTATGAAAAGTTGTTCATTGGATTTTGCCACAAAGAAATAAATGTAGGAAAATATCTGAGGGTCACTGTTGGATTGAGTACAGATGAATTTAAAAGAAAAAACTGTGAGAAACTCATAATTTCAGTTATTGCCCATTTGGGGAGTGACAACTAGAAGTCCTGTGGACACACAGCAGATGCTCTGTGCGATTCAGGCAAAACTGCTCTGTCCTTGTTTGTTAAAAAAGTTCAGAGCTCATCAACCTTTAACACTAAATTCCTAGTATTGAATTTACAGTTCCTAGTGTAAATCAAAATAGTGAGTAAAATATGTATTAGAATACCCACTGAATAAAAAAACTGTATTTTGATGACAGACTTAAAGCAATTCACTCGCAATACCTAAAATAATAACTCCTACTCTATAAAACAGGGAGGAAAAAGTGTGGTCAGCAGGAGTTTATTAGTAGATAATAACTAGTACTTTTTCCAATTCCATTATTTATTTATTTGAAATATGCATTATAAAATCCATTGTTCAACATACAAATGAATATAATTAATTTTGGAATCAAAGAATTGGAGCAGTATTCGGAAAGAGCACTGCAGGTATTTACATAGAGTTTCAAAATTGTTCAAAATTACATGTACTCTGTGATATTATGTAATAAAATATACATTAAGGGATTTACGTGACTAGTAAAATACACAGGGGAGTTTGTCATTGCATTATTTCTAACCTTTTTTTCTTTTAGGTATGGGTAAAAGTCTCTTTTCTCCAGCTACTTTAAGCAAAGGAATATAAAACTTTGTTTTTCACAGAGATTCATTGCTTTGTTTGCAATGTTTATGTTTTTGTTGTTTTAATAAAACTATCTTTAATGATGTGGTATGATTAAATAGCATTTTAGCAATCACCATATTCTACCTGCATTTATCTTTAAAGCTTTTATTCAAAAGAAATGTTTCTGGCTGTAACTGACATCCATCTCTGTAATGTATTTTATGAAATTTTTCTTGTGACAATATGAGAATTAAAATCAAGTATTTAAAGAAAGTTGATTGGCCAGTCAAGGAAACAGTTAATTCAGAGAAGTATCAATGTGACTAATTTTTTTCCCACTGAATTAGTAACATTCCTTCTTTCTTTCTTTTTAATTTTTTTAAATGTAGAGATATGAAAATATGAGTTATATTTTGACAAATATGACAAATATATGAATTTCTAATACACAGTATATTCTGACTTGGGCATTTTAAAGAAAATCAGAAGAAAAATAACTATTTTTTCTTCAGGAGTGTGTGTGCCTGTGTGTGCAGGCATGTGCATGTGTGTGTATTTCTCGCAAGCTAATTCATAGGAAAAGAATTCTACCTTTTTCTTGTTTTTATTCTCAAGGTAATGTAAGAAACAATAACAAAAATGAAGGGTAAGGAAATAAGCAAGGTGATATTGAATGTGATTTTTGCAGATGACCATATGCTTATCTGCGCTGGACGAAGGGTAATACAAGCTAGGTTGGACACAGAGATTTGCTTTACCTAAGTGATGGGAGAGGAAAGGAAAGGAAAAAATGAGTGTAGGCAGAAGGGCGAGGGTAGAAAAGATGATGGAGATCACGGTAACACAACGCTTTAAAGAAAAAAAGCAGTTTGAAAGACCATTATGTATAGTTATATATAAAATGCCAAGCACAATTCAATTCAATTCAATTTTTAAAAAACTGTCCTTTAGTTTTGAACTTAAATGTTAAATATTTTAATAAAACATTAAACTAATAATATCTTCTTTCAAACTATCAAGTTTCCAAAAACATTTCAAGACTTTGTAACTGTTTATGAAATAGACTTTTTTTCATATTGCTCACAAAGTCTAAGGTAGGTCTTACAATAATGTAAATTAGCGACACAATAATTTTTTAATGCCTCCCATAAAACTTCAGTTTTAAGGATCATGATTTGCACTTTGATTCAACTAAGGGTACTAAGAAGTTCTTATGCACCACCACCCCCTAAAAAAATCCGCAAAAGCTAGTGAAGACATTGACCCTCATTGAATAAAATTACTCAGTTTGTTCAGAATTACACTTGAATACAAGTACTGTCAAATGATGTAACAGTGGTTCATGTATCTCCTCAGTGATCTAGCCCTGTGGTAGAAACAAACTAGAAAAATCCCACGATGGGTCCATTTGAGATGTTTTCTTAATTATGCAAAAACGTTTTGTTCCAGTAACCTAACGATTGTATTTTTTCACTCACATACATTTGTAGTGTTCATATATTTACTACAACTTCTGCCTGATTTTGCACGGTTCTCAACTTCATTTAGAAAGTGCATACTGAATACTTACTGTGGTTAAAAGTATTATACTACAAATTGCAGAGGATTTAAAGAAAACTGACATTAACATTTCATGGATGAAGCCAGATAAATACAGCTCAAAGTGAATGTTATAAAGAGCACTTATAAAGAATTTCTATCCAGAGGAAGATATGGCTTCTTTCATGAAGCAGAGGGCAACTTTTCTGGACTTTGTCTTCTCAATTGTTAAGCTCCAGTACAACGAACCACTTGTAGTTTGCATAGGCTGTGCCCTTTCTCCCCTCTGTACTTTGCTTGTCCTTGTGCCCTCTGCCTAAATTGTCTTTTCCCTTCCTCTTCTGTGGGTAACTTCCTCTCAGCACTTACCTCCTCCAAGGATATACTTCCAACTTTCCTAGGGACATTTAAGTATCTTTCCCCTGGCTCTCTTCTTCAGACTCTCTCTCTCTCTCTCTGTTTGTAACTTTACATCATTTAAAAATATCCCTGTATTTAAGGCCTCCATTAGATCGTGAGCTTCTTGAGGGCAGGCAATCATTGTAACTTCAATCTTTGCCCCCCACCGCCTGCCTAAATTAATAGCAATAATTCAGAATAAATATTTGCTAAGGAAATTGATGAATTGACATGTAGAGGAAATAGACATGAGCAAAGGCAAATTGAATGAAATTGTAGGCTTATTTGCAAGGCACAGCAGAGACTCTAGCTTGGTTCAGCCTTTTCTTTACATAGGCATGGAATGGGAAATAAAGATGGAAGTGAAAACTGGGGATGTATTGCAGAGAAACTTCATGGAGTCCCAGGTTGAGAGGTTTGCCTTTCAGTAGGAAGGTAATGGTAAGCTCTGGAAGTTTTTTAATCAAGAGATTTATGTAGATTGAACCCTTCCTCCAAGAAGATAGAGTTAACAGAACTGGAAATGGGGAGAACAGCTGGGAAGTTATTGCAATGATCTATCATTTTTCTGGTCCCCTAAACTGTCAATCCTTCTTGTAGGATTTGGTGATGTGCTTCCTTGCCTTTTTTATAGATGGTCTGTTTGTATTGATTGCTCAATTCTGCACGTTCATTTTGTAATATTACAAAATGTCAGTGTGTTTAAAGGCATTCATTTAATGTCAAAGATATAAAAAGGGACAATACGTTGGAATTGAATTTTTTTTTCCCTCAACCTGTGCATGGTCTTTCTGCCCATTCTGCCTCCTCCCCCCCTCCCCCTCACCACCACTTTACAATTAGTTTCACTCAGGCTGTGCTTTCAAGCTCAGAAGGTATTTCATTTTCAAGAGAAGTAATGCCTGAAGATAAGAAAAGTTCCTCCCTGGAGTATGTTTGAACAAGCAAAATAAGCAAAGTGAATTTGGTTTTTATATACTGAATACAAATATACATGCACATTTCCTTCATTTAAAGTATATTAAAGTTTCCTAAACAGGGCTTTTAATTCATTTAAAACAGCATTAGGTTAGGTGGGCTGTTGGTGCTTTGAATTAATGTGCAAGCTGTTAATCTCCATAGACCTGGATTTAAAATTAGACAAAGCAATAATTAGTTTGGCACCATCATTTCACTACCCAGAGGGTAATAATGTAGGTCATAAAATACTACAGCCTGGCACAAGTTTTTTTTTTTTTTTTTTTTTTGTACAAAACAAGGATCTAGTAATAGTGGTGTGAAAGAAACGTATATATGTATATATGTGTGTATGTATATATACACGTGTATATTTGTGTGTGTGTGTGTATCTCATAAATATGATTGTTATGGGCAGTATATTCCACTATTCCTAAAGAGATCTAAATTCAGAAATTCTTATCAGGTTTTCCTGGTTTAATGTGAGTTTCTCCCTTTTAAGTGATAAAAAGAAATCGTCATAGTTTCTCCTCTCGGTAGCTGTTTTTCCCTCTGTAATATTTTTGCTTACAAAATTTATCCATTTAGGCACAGAATCAAGATTATAATTTGTACTAGGCTACTATTTTGCTAAAGTTATTTTCCCCACCAGTTTGCTATTTTGTTAAATTATAAGAATGGTATACTGTAAATATTTTTTAACATATGAAAGTGTGGGATTCAAGTAAGTTCTTATCATACGTACCTTGATTTGTTTTCATGGCAAATGACTGCTGGCAATATCAATAATTCAAGAACAGAAACAATGAAAATACAGAGGAATTGCATTTGGATACTTCTTCCTGTCAATCATCCTTGCCAGTTTCCTATTTGAACATTCTGAAAATGAGAAAGACATCAGGTCTAGCCTTAAGTATGAGTAATAGTTTTCTATTTCCTTACACTGCTCACCCCAACTGAGCTTTTAAAACACAGGTATCTTGGGTGTCTCTATATAGCTTACTATTTCAAGCTATGGAAATAATGCTTTAATATTGAATTGAAAATATATTTCATACAATATACATGTACAGACTTTCTATTTTACATAAAGCAATATGCAAGCACCTGTTTGTATCTATACAGAGTGTTCAACGTATCCGATGAGTACATTCACAAATCATTTAAGTTGAGCTTTTCAAGCGATGTGAGCCACTGATACAAACTTGCTAATGATAATTATAGAACTGATGCTGATTTAGTCATTTCAAAAAAGCCACGGAGGCATAATTAGTGTCTGAATGGCCTCAATATTGCATTATTAGGAGGCTAGGGTGAAACTTGAAATGAGAACATCAAGGCTGATAACAGAAAAGAAAACATGAAATACATACATAATTCATTCTGAGATATTATAAAGGTTTATAACCAGAAACAATAATTTGCAGAAAGCATCTCATGTTCTGGAGCCAACTGCAATCATTTGGTCAACCTGTTAAAGATCAAATAGTATATTCTTAGCTATTCTCAGTGGTGTCTTTGTAATAAAGTAGCAGCAAACAGACACTGTTTGCTTCTGGTCACTTTTAAAGAATGTTCAGTTTATCAGTAGGGACTTTAATCTCAACCTTAATAGAGTACAAAAGCAGCCTTGTTCCTGTGCTTCTCTCCTTAAGGCCACAAGCCATGTGCGTTTTTTAAATTTAAAAGAAGAAAAATAAAATTCTCCTTCTAAGAACACTAAATACTGTGTTTTTTTTTTCCCAGAGAGTCATTTTCATTTACCTTTTCTTTTCTTTTTTTTTTTGACACTTTTCTTCTCTCCTGCTTGCACATACACAGATGCTCCTCCATACATCGCAGTCATCACAGGAGTGAAGACATGCAGAATATCTATGAAGTATCCCCTGTCTTGGACTCCTGCCAGATCAACCATTATCGAGTGACCTGGTGTTGGTTGACTTCAGCATTATAGCTGAAAAGTCCCCCTTTTCGTTACTTTCCCCAGTGAGGGGGCAACAAATATGAAGAATGACTCCCAAACCAAGTTAAACATAGAAATAGACTTCAGTGTTAGTCATTCTTTCTCATTAACATGGTATACAAGTAACTGGACAAAGGCATCTTTAAGTATAATCTGTCCACCATGTAAAATGCCCTGCTTCCCATGTGATTATCATTGGTGTTATTATTACAGTTTCCAAGAGTGACACATTTTGGGTTGTATTGCATGGGAGGAATCTGGCTGCAGTTTAATGCTTATAAATACTGTCCTTCATTTTCCAATGAGGTGTCATTCTCACAGAATAATCAGATTTCCAGCTATCTGGGTGAGGATAGGATGAAAAGAGCCTTAGGTAATAAGCCTGGTAGTTAAACAAGAGCAGAAAGAATGAATCCTTAGATGCAGGTAGGTTTATATGTAGATCAAATGTGTTTCAGGAGTCCAGACAATATTCTGATCTGCCAAGTATTACAGCCAATTAATTTAATTTTTAAAAACCAAATTAATTTATTTATTATTCTTTCTTCACCCACCACAATAACTGGTAAACACTGAATGTTAATTATATCCTTTGTGAATTTAGTCATTGACTTGTAGTCCTGTAGTGAGACTGGTGGCAATCCCAGAAGGTTGGGTTTGTTTGTTTATTTGTTTTGTTTTGTTTTGCTTTGCTCTTCCTGGTCACTGACTATAAGAAGTTACAAATTATTTCTATCCCTCCATTTCCATACTGATAAATGGACAGGCCAAATTCATGACTTTCATTAAGGATACTTTTGGTTGCAAGTAAGAGAAAAAACAGCTAACAGTAACTCAAGTGCCAAGGAGTTTATTATCTCTCAGTAGTTCCCAGGTTTCTGCTCTATAATATTATCGTGAACATTTTGGTGATATTTCCCCCACATTATGGGTGCAACAGCTTCAGATAGCACATGAGATAAGACCATATCCAATGGAAGAAGAGGGGTGTTGTCTTACTACACGTCTGTTTTTATTTCTGAAAGATCATTTCCCAGAAGCCATCAAGGGATTTATTCTCATCATTATTGGGTCATATTTTTGTGATTAAACTATGATGGTAAGGGGAGTGAGACCAGTAAGATTGGCTTAGATCAATTACAAATCATCTCCTGTGCCAGAAAAGGGTCACCTATTAATAAACACGTAACAACATTTGAAGAAAGAAAGAGCAGAGGTGGTGGTAGTGAAGGAGTTTGTGTGTGGGACCAACACTCTGCACAATACCAGCGATCTCATTTTTACAGTGGTTGTTGTGAATGGTGCTTTCTGAAATTGGTGCACTGCACAACTGAAATGATTGCACCTTATAACCTGTATCTGAACAACAAATAGAGTCTATTATACTTGTCATACTTTCTAGCCCAGCTGTCTGGACATAAGTTGGTTTTTTATGATCTAATTTACATCTTTATTTTGAGAATGTACTTTTCATGTTTCGATGGCTCATAGCACAGGTATGAGGCCATCATTTTAGAAATTATCAGGACCCTGGAATGTGGAAACTATTACTCTCAATATTGATTAAAATGTTTAAATGCTTCCAATGTAAACAAATCATAGAGACTCTGGCTGTACATAAAATAGTAAACTGAATAGAAAGATTCAAACATGAACTTAAAAAAATTTAAAATAATAAAGCATTTGGTCTGGCATATGGTAGACATTTAGTAAATACTTGTTGAATGATTGATCAAATGAATGGAGTTAGATCTACCTGTAGATAAAACAGCTACAGAGGAAAAATTAAGGTATTCCCTGATTGTACAACTAGCTATTTTTAGCTCCTTCTAGATAAGAGGGAATGTAAAATTATGCAACAGAAAGAATAGACACTGTTACACCAGAACAAAAATGAAATATTGGGCCACGTTGGCAAGTTCAGTTATTAAACCTGGGGATTTTAAAGAAAGACTTAACTTTTACCTGTGATGATAGGGAACTTAAACTTATAAAACGTCACATCATTATATTGACAGACAGGGATAAAAATTATGGCAGCTTTCATGTCAAATAATTTTTATAGTACTGTTGCCAGTATTTACCTTCCAGAAATAGAAGAGGAGTAGGAGAAGAAGGAGGTGGAGGTGGAAGAAGAGTGGGAGGAGGAAGAGGCAAAAGGAAATGGAGAAGGAGGAGGAGGAAGACAGTGAATAATTTAAAATGTGTAGAAACATGCCTTCAACTTTAAGAAATACCTACCTATAAATATTGTTTTAAAAATAGAAATCATTCTTTTAATTACTATAATTATATTTTTTAAAACTAAGCAGTTGAACATCATGCTCATTCCAGACCTTGTATAGTGAAGGTCATTTGTGCTCCTGCTGCTATAGCAATAGTAACTTTCTTTCCTTATTTCTCTTTCCATGTTCCCCAGAAATATCTTTGTTTTTTTCCATAATTAAAAATACACTATATCTACACTTATCATTATAATATTCCCCAAGACTGGTGTTGGCTATGTGTCATGGTGAATGTAGTATGTGAGCACAACAAAATATAGAAACAAACTCTAGTAAATGCCAATTAAACTTTTTCTATGGTTTCTGTAATAAAACTTATTTTAGTTCTCCAGAACCTATTTCCTGTACAGTCAAAACAGAAACCTATCTAGTTTAAGGTCATTTTAGCTTTTTCAATTGTTTGCAGTCTCTTTTGGAGTTAATTCAGGCATTTCCCCCTTCCCCTTAAGCTTCTTTTCTTTTGATGGGATCTGTAGGTCCTGTTTTTGACAAGGAGGCTTGTGGTCCACGGCCATATTCTATTTCCCTGAGGTTTAATTCTCCCTGTTCAGTCTTGGTGTTTCAGCCTCTGCCTCACATACATCTGCAGTAGATATCCACTATCCTGTCACGTGGTCTTCAGCTTGTCTGATCCAAGGTGCATCTTGCCAAATTGTCCTGTCAATACATATGTATGTTTCCTTTGGTCCACGAAAATTCTTTCAGCCTTTCTTCATCCCTCTTAGGAGCCTCATAAATTTTTGGATATTTTCCCAGACCAGCCTTGGTGTCTGACCTCTGAGAATCTATCCTCAGATCTAATCCTGTGTAGGCATCTTACTCACTCTTTGCTTTTATTCCAAAGTGGCACTGTAATTAACACAGGTGTCTTTTAGAAGAAAGGATGGGGGAAACCCCATATGTAAGACTAAGCCCTATTATTTCCCTCTTCTTTTATGCCCAAACCTCTCTCCTTCTACCACTCTCTCCTTCCATGTCTTCTTCCTCCAATCTGAGTGGAATTTTTTATTTTTTCCTGTATTGCAAAAATCATCTTTTACTTCATCCTGTGATCTTCCAGTGCTGTTATTTATAGTATAAACTCTGCTCTACATCCTTAAGGTTCTTAATTTTTAATTTTCAAAAAAGAATTTTCTCTAAATCCTTTGTCCTTTTTTCCCCTTGTTTTTCAATATTATTTGTCTTTATGATTGGAACTCAAAGTTGAGATTTTGACTCTCCTTCCTTAACTATTTAAAACCCTCACCTGGAAATGATTCATGTAGAATGTTGTGATATGGATAATAGATTCAAAGAATAATGTGGGGGATGTCCAGGGGAAGAACCATCGGTTAATACCTCAAAACACGATCCTATTAACCCATCATATTAACATTCTGGGTTGAAAAAAAAGGTTTAGAAAGAAACATCTGAAATCCTCTCAGAAAAATAACCAAGTACTAATTGCTCCCACACATTTTGTCAGCATAGAATTTAGAAGCAATTCTTGGATGATATTTCTGGTGCAGAGCAGTATTGAACATAAAAAACATATCCATTATGTTTTCTCCACTTTCTGTTGATTATTTCAGTGTTTACATTTCCCACACAGTAAAAGTAATCTTTATGGGTGAGCAAACTAAAATTTGTTATGGATCATCCATTGAGCAGTCTTTTTACCTAATTTATTTTGCATTATTTTTGGGAAGGGATTATCATCTCCATTTTTAAGTAAGAAAACTGAGTCATAAAGAGGGTAAATAATTTGCAGCAAGGAGAGAAACCTACTGAATGGTAGGATTAGGAATTCTACCCAGTTATAACTTGCTCCAAAGTCCTTATACTTTTTATGATACCACACTCTCGTTGCTCTCATTTCTGGTGCTTCTGCTCCTATGCCTTGTTCAACTTCACTCTAGTATGTACATATCCAGAATCAGTGTCATGACTGCTAGGAAATTGCTCAATACTTTTCAGACTTGTTCAGGCAAAATTCCCATCCTAATTAGATTTGAAGTTACTCACTCATGCTGTAAAGCCAAGCTAAAACACTGTGCAATGGAGTTATTCTTGTTTCTTGTTTCAGTTAAACTGGTAGATCTTGACTCCTTTTTAAGAAAAATGTCAACCCATTATTAAATTGATGGGGGTGAGGGAGCACTAAGTCAGACCAAACATCTGTTCTTAAATCCATTATTTTTGTTTTATTTGGGAAATGTGTATGATTCAAAATATGTGAATATTTGTATACTTAGTTTTTCACTGTTGTTTCTTTAGTTAAACTAAAAACGATATACATTGAGGGTGGCTTAAACTCTTTTTACAAATAGTTTTTCTATTTTCTCTTCTACTTTTCTTCTTTTCCCTTTTTTTCTTCCTAAAACTGACATTCTCTTAAGCCATAGTCATTGTCATTTTTTTCAGAAAATAATGGTATGCAATGCGGAATTCATTCAGGTCTGAGGTTAAAATTGAAGCAGAATTATATGTGTATATATAAGGTATTATAATATACATATACAAATTCAGTGTGTTTCTAAGATTTTTGTAACTCTAAAATGCTTTAGAAAAATAGATATTCCTTCTTCTCCACCAAAACAAAGTGGAACTGCAGAACTAAACCTTTGTCTGCAGATCAATCATAAAACTGGAAGGAATGTTTGATATTCCATAAAGCATCATTTCCCAAAGTGTGGTATCAACCCTCCATGTTAGATTCATCTAGGAGGTTGCTGGATCCTATAACAGACCAGATGAATCAGAATCTTTTGGGAAGAATCCTGGACTCTGCTTTAAAATGCCCTGTGATGATTTTTTAACAGACTTAAATTAGATTACTTCTTCCCTGTGGTATAGGTCTAGACCACCCCCACCCTCAAGTGAGAATCAGACTTAGTAAATTCCAAGTAGATTGAATCCATTTATACTCGGGGTTCCTTCCTCCCTTCTTCCTTCCCATCCTTCTTCCTCCTTCCCTGCCTGCCTTCCTCCTTCCTTCCTTCCTATATAAATGTATGGATAGATACATAGATAGAGATGAGAGAGAGAGAGAGAGAGAGACAACAAATAAAACAAACATGATCCCTCCTTCCCAAAACTTGATTATTCCCTTGCCCTAACTTGAGTACAGATGGATCCTTCATATTCTCACTCAGCAACACCTTTAGTCACAGCTAAGACTTTCTTTCTTTATGGGGATCTTTCTTGGCTTAGTGGCTCTTCTCTTAACCTCTTACTCTGCTCTCTTTGTCCCTCTTTTATTTAACATGGTGCATAGAACTGTGAAATGTATCTGCCCATCATGAACAGAACTATTGGTCCCAACATTATATCTTTTATCAACGCATTTCATAACTGGCTTTAAAACTCCATTTTCTCATTATTATCTGCTTTGATATCTACATCATTTTATCTGCCTTCATCCTTAGGCAGTCATGGGTTCCATGGCTGCTGGAGATGGAGATCACCTTTGCAATGATCTTTGGTCCTTTCGGAGGGTAACCCCTGTTTACTCCAACACATATAGGCACATACACAATTTTGGTGAAGTATCAGTAGTCCTCCAGGTTTCAGGGAAACAGCATAGACATCACTTAACCCCATGGATTTTTCTCAAATCACAAATACAAAGAAGTTGTCTTTTTTATGTTTTGTGCTCCCCAAATTGCCATTAAACATAGTATGTTAGTATTTTTTCTAGTCTCTATCTTATCTCACATTTCAAGCACCTTTTTTATTACATCATCAGAGCCCAAAACAATTCCCAACGCATAAAAGATACTCATTAAAATCTCTTGAATAAAAGGATAAAAGTAAAGTTATTTGAAATAAAAGCAAATTTCTATTGCTATAATTACAGCTATTTTTCCTTGAAGATGGGGACTGACTTGTGAACATTGTGTTCAATAAATATCTGTTGACTAAATATTAAACCAATTAATTTTTCAGAAGTATAAATAAATTCAGTTTACCATGAAGGTCTTTATATTCTATGTAGTTTTTAAAAATTTTTAATTTTATTTATTTATTTATTTATTTTTAGACATGAGGTCTTGCTTTGTTGCCTAGCCTGGAGTGCAGTGGCGCAATCATAGCTTACTATAGCCTCAAACTCCTGGGCTCAGGCAATCTTCCTGCCTCAGCCTCCCAAGTAGCTGGAAATACAGGCATGTGCTACCAGGCTCAGATAAATTTTTATGTTTTTAGAGATAGGGGTCTCACCATGTTGCACAGGCTGGAGTGCAGTGGCTATTCATAGGCACAGCCATGGTGCACGATATCCTGGAATTCCTGGGTTCAAGCAATCTTATTGCTTCAGTCTCCTGTGTAGCTAGGACGGGTGCACCTGGCTATGCAATTTTTAACAACATGTTTGTGTGTGTATATTTATCTATGAAAAATAAATATATATGCAGCCATATTGTTTTCCAGAATATATGTATCAGTATAAATAAAAGAGAGAAAAAGGGATGTATTTTCAGAAACAAATATTAAACAAATAGATATATTTCTTTATTAATATCCAAGTGAAGTTTTCTCTAGAATTAGTATAGAATTGACCATAAGAATTAATGTTGTATGATAGTTAAGAACAGATTTAGTGTGGTAAAATTTTTCCTCCTTTTTCTTTTCTTTTCCTCCTAGTTTCTTCTATTTATCTTTTCCCTCACCTTTCTTCCTACTCTTACTCTTTAAACTACTCTTCACCTCAAATATATGCACAAAAAGCATATTGTGAAGGAACAATGACTAAATCACGTTTCCAATGAGGCACTGTATAAACAGCTTTAGTCAAAGAATGCTTGCTAGGATTCAGAAGAGAACTTGTGTTTATCATATCTTCCTTATCATTATATTCTCAGGCAGATGAGTCAATAGAGGTACTATATCTACATCTACAGAAAATGCAATCCTGTCTCAACACTTGAACCTTCTTGTTTGTCTGAGCCACATGCTACTGGAGATTTGATTGGTCCCAAGTAAATAAAGCTTCCTGACATTGGAAAATGCATTTGAAAATTTCCACCCAACACTCATTCTCTCCATGATAGATGCCTGTCTTTGAGCTTAAATGAAGGTGCCAGGACTTTATTCTATAGGACTCTTCCTTAAATTCTCTTTGTAACCTACAAATAAAATGAGTCAAGAGTTTGGACTAGTAACAGCAGTCTCCTCTGTGTTGTACCTTAAGTCAACTAATATGATCTCAACTAATGGAATAGATGTAAAGTATGATTTGGTGGCTCTGACTCAGGAGGATTTGCTCATTGTAGAAAAAGAAAAAGCTACTTGCTTCATTTTTCAGGTTATCCCTCTAAGCCTTGGTATGCTTGGCATCTGTGTGCTCCTGAAATTGTCTTATTACCTTGTAAATGGGCACCATGCCATGCAAGCAGATGGGCATAAGGAATGCCAGAAACCTGGGCTGTGTATCATTTTTGAGTATTAGTGTCTAGAAATCAATGACATTTTAAATGCAGCTTTTGGGCTTGAAACACACCAGAAAAGAACTTTCGTGTACTCCAGGGCTCATCAGATAATAGAAGAACTCTAATATACTAAAGGTGGAATCACTATGAAAAGGCTGAGTGTAGATCCTGTACTTCTCTCTTTTGATCTTTCTATTATCATCAGGATTTGTATTTTATTTCTGGGAATTTGTTCTAAGAAACACATAGGGCCATGTCTCAGGTGGCAAAACACAGGAGAAATAGTATGGGGTTTGATGACCATGGACAAACTACTTAACCTCTCTGAACTTGTTTCATCATTTATACAATGTGAATTGAAGTAACAAATTATATAGTGTTAGGTATTTGTTTATGTATTTCACAGTTATTGTGCAAATGAAATGTGACTGCTTAAGAAAATGCTCTGTGAATTGTACAGTACCATTCAAATGCTAGTTGCGAGCTTGGCTTATTTTTTGTTTTTGGACCTAACTTTTAGAAAGTTAGTCCAGTTAACTTTCCATTGCTAATTGCAGCTCCGAAGAAGAGAATGTCAAGGTGATGTTAGGAAAACAGAAGTTTTTGCTACTGAGTTACTCACAAGAGGTTAATAGTGAACTCTATTATGACAAAATTATTTTTTTCCTATGTTGGAAAAGGAGAGATCTTCACGGAATCTCCGCTGGGCAGACAGGCAGCAGGGCAATTGGTACACCACTTCTATGCAGCCCAAGAAAAGAGGAGAGCTGAGAAATTTCCTGGTGATTGTAGGCATTATAGACAGCTGATCTAGACTACTTGGGTTCCAAAGTGAAATTCTTAGCATAAATTATTCAGAAAGACTCCCTATCCAGGTCAGTGCCAGTTGACCATATATTTGCTCAGCCCGTTGCTTCATATTGGTTTTGGCCTTTTGTGCCCAGGAGACTTCTGACGTTGTTCCATTTCACTTGTACTCAAATAAAGTTAAAAAACAAACACATGAAAAATAAAAAGAAGTACTTTTACATTTTTTGTGTTTAATAAAATTTGTTCAGTATACTAATGTAGACGAGAAGGGTATCACTGCACAACTTGGATCATAGATGCTAAATAATAGAAAGCATGAAACTACTGCTTCTACCAAGCTCTACAATCTAAAGTTGAGAGAATTTGACCCTAAGTTTTTAGCTCTTTTTCAGAAAACGTTTTGGTGATTAGGCTGTATCCTTCCCCCTCTCTTCTGCCAACAAGCCAGTTTTATATACTCTGAGTGAATGGGAGGAGATGAAAAATATAGCGGGGGAAGGGCCTCCCCCACAAAACTCTGTGAGCATGCCATGATATAAAAAAGTGATTTCTTCTTATTAGCGTAGCTCATCTCAATGTGAAGTCCAACATGTGACAAATGACACTCAGAAATTGGCATAAGCTTTAGTTATTTTTTAAAAATAAACCTCTTAACATATCAGCCTCTTAAATTGCCCATTGTTTTCCTTTCCAAGGTTTTTCTCATTTTTATTTTATATAATTCCTTAAATCTGTGTTGGTTTGTTTCAGCTTTATGAAATCCTCTCATCTGAAGCAGAGGGGTGTTGGGGAAAAATCCATATTTTAAGATCACCTGTTATTATTAGTACAAGTAAATTTTCAGCTGATCAACTACCACTGGCTAATCTGTGACTAGTAAATCCAAATGGTGATTATGTTCAAATGAGATTATTTCTCAAATTCATTATCTTTCTTTAAAATTTTTTCAAGAATATTTTTAGTAAAATACGCATTAGGGTAATAGGTTGAATTTCATATTGAAACAATACAGCTTCCCTTTCAGGAAACTAATTAGATTAGAGAATAAAATGATATTAATTATTGAATAATGTTAACTTCTTAAGTTTAGGAAAATTTTAAATACGCTTAAAGTAAAACAGCACTGATTAATGTTTTAGAAGTATTATTATGACAGGAATAAAAATAAATTAGATTAAAACTATACTAGTAGAGGATGGTTTAAATGAAACTGACATCACTTATCAATTTACTGTCTGATTTGACATATTAGTTGTCTTTTTAGCACTAAGAGTTCCCTCAGGAAAGCACAACAAAAACAAAAAGAATAAAAAGGGTTTAAATATGCCCAATTCGTTCACACAGTCTGAGAAATGAGCTTTTTATGTGTCACACTACTTATGAAACGCTAAAAAACTCTACAAATCTACTGGAAAAAAAAAAAGCATCTGTTTCTATAAGCCTCATGCCCTTCCATTTAGCTGTTTTGACATGAACTACATATTGACATAATCATTACCAATATCTTTCTAACTGCTCTAATAATAAATTCTTGTTATTTCAATGTGTCTCCACTGGTGGGTAAGTGCTAGTGATTAGAATAGCATAAATCCATCTAGACTTAGAAATATTTGCTACAATTTCATTGTAAATAGTGAGTAGTATATTTCCTCCTAGAAGATGAGACTCTGGCTGTACCATTCTAAGCAGTAAATGAACTCTTGACACTTCTCTGTCAGCCCCTGACGAGTAATTTCTTATGATTACAAAATGAATCATTTATTAAGTCTCTTTCTGTTATTAGTATAACCCAGTATATAGTATTCCTACACTATATATACATATGCAGACTGGAATAAAAACATTAGCAAATGATATTTGCAGAATGTTTTAGGGCTTGCAAAAAAAAAAAAAATCTCTTTATCTACCCCATTTTATTTAAAAAAGAACCTGAGGCTCAAGGGAGTTAAGTGATTTGTCTAAGATCCCATAGCTTGATGAGTGGCGCAGAGTGGACTTGACATCTTCTGACCCTAAATCCCAGGCTTTTTCCAATGCTAAACCATTTTTCCCACAGAGTGTTCAAGGGTATGGGCTTTGGGGTCAGAAGACCTGGGCTTGAATCTCAACACTTGGATTAACCTTGGGCAAATAACTTAACAGCCTAGTCCCTGTAAACTGGGAAAATTCTTGGTAACTCCCTTATAGAGTTGTGAGGATTAAATAAAATAATGTCTGCATGGCTCCTAGCACAGTGCCTGGCACACTGTGACCAATAAATAAATATTGGTTATTCCTGACATGTACAATCATGGGCTCATTTATGTTTACTAGTTGTCTTTTGCATATCTATGTGTTTTGATTTCCCTCAAGTCTTAGCTTGTTTCTCAAGTTTCTCAAGGGAAATGATTTTCAAATTTTTTTTATATTTTCTGTAAATCCTAGAAAAATGCTTCTGGAATGAATGTGGATGTGAATTATGATAGAGAAAGCTTTTGGAGTGAATGTTGAAATGAACAAAAACAAAATTTTTGAATATGGCACTTTCTGGAAGTAATTGGAACCCATTAAAATCATCTATTCTAGAGAAAATAAATAACTAAAAACCTGATCTTTTCCACTTATATTCCAATTAGTAGTAGTGCCTTCTGAATTATGGTGCCATTACTTTAGGTTAGTTTATTCACTGATACAGAAACTCCCTGCTTTTACATGTAATCATGTTAATGTTTGTGTATTTAGGTTTTTCATATATTTTGGAAGTTCTTTCAGATATATATTCTTTTTAACTATTGGAATCACAATATTAATATCTAATTGATTTTACCAAGTAGCCCAAGTTCTGGTTGTTTGTTGACCTTTCACATTTGGTTACATATTCAGTTACTAGCCTATAATCAGCCACGAATGTATAAAAATCTTGGACTAGCTTTTTGTTTTTTAAAGGAAGACTTTATGTCATATAAAATAAGCAAAAACAAAAAATAACTTTCTCTAAACATATATAGCCATCACATCTAACAGTGGAAGAGAGAGAAACAACACAGTATGGATGTGTGTGTAGCAAATACACAAATAGAACAAGATGTGTAAAATGCTAAATCCACTTTGGTTGATTTTCAAATTACCAAATGAATATCATTTTGGAGACAGTTATTGCATTTGTCATCTTTTTTAATTGCTAAATATGAGGATATAGTCTTATTTCTTAAGAATTCATCAACCTCTTTGCTTCTTCTGTACCTGAGGTCGCATTTTGTTGCTGTGAGGAGGGCTGTGATGTCTGGGGAATAATAACCTTAACTGAGGTGTCAACGGCAGGAACAGGCCCACTCACAGGCGCCCAAGAGCTTGTTTCAGGCAAATCTTCTTGGCAACAATGACACAATGAATATGGTAATAAATGACTATCTATGCTCTGCTCAGAATTTCCCTTACTGCTTTTTTTTTTTGGCTGGGGGCGGGGCAGGCGAGAAGAGAAAAAATGAGATTAATACAAAGATATCAACGAAAATACAATGGTCAGGGGTTTATACTCTGTAAGACTAATTCTCCAAGAGGTCACTCTCCTGGTGGCCTCCAGAATCAACAGGAATCATTTCACAATCTGAACGCTGAAATCATCAGATCACTAAGGCGGCCACTGTGAGCAAGATTACATTAGAGTAGGAAGGCACCATAGTCTTTTAGAGCCCTGAAGTCCAGATCACACCTTGGGGACAACGCTGCACATGCACAGTTCTTCATGCTCCACAAGTAAAGATTTCTTATACCCACAGACACACACAGATATACAAGTATATGTATATTTAAAGACGTACTGTATATTTAGTCCACTTATGTAATTTACTGAGTACATGTGCTGTGCTAGGTACTACAGTAATTGCAAAAGAAGAATATAGTACAAGTTTTACCTTCAATGAGGTAACATATAATAAAGACAGGATCACATATTTTCAGAAGTAGGACCATCTAGTCCAATTCTCTCATTTTATAGATGAAGAAACTGAGGCTTAGAAAGGTTGAATAACTAATACTGCACAAATTAGTAGCAGATGTGAGTCCTAGTCTCCAATACTTGTAACAATAACTTTAATGACTTGGCTAATGACCACTACCACAATTTCTCTAATCCTTACTATGTGCAAACTCAGGGCTAAGTGGTTTGCATGCATTATCTCATTTGATGATCCAGCAAGGCCAGCACTCTCATATCTCCATTTTATAGGTTAGCACCTCATCTGAGGTCACATAGTTAGCAAATGGCATAGCCGGAGTTTGAATTCAGTACTGTCTGACTTGATGTTCTGTCTCCTTATCGAGGGATATTTCCACATACAGTGTGCCTTTCCTTACATGCTTGTGATGAAAGGGACAAATTTCAAAGTCAGTATTTAATAAAATGCTAAGTATGATATAATCAAATGTGAAAGCGAAGGTAGAGATAAGGATGCTATGAGTGGCCAGGAAGAGTACAAGTCTGGCCTGTGCCTCCATGGAGGGCACGTGAGCAAGGCTGCAGAGGGAGAACTGAGCACGAGGTAAGGGAAGGCGTGTGAGCTCAGCCTTCCCAAGACAGGGGAGCAGCTGGAGGGCTAGAATGCAGGGAGGGTCTTTGGCACTCTCAGGATGGCAACTACCTTATATAGTTATTGTTTCTACTTCAGATTGGCTGGCTTTTTAAAATTAAGGCACATGTCTTTTTACCTGGTGTTCCAACTGCACTTAATTCATATATTTATCCACTAATTTAGGGAAACAAGACATTATGAAGCGTTACTCTTAATACGCTTTATTGCATTATATTTGTGACTGTGACTAATAAAGTAGCCAGCAAATGGTCTCTCTCCCTGTCTCTCTACCTGCACTGACTACTTTAGGTGAATATTTCTGCATTTGCTTCTGAGAACTAGATGATTATAAACTGATCATTGGGAGGGAATTTTAAACAGCAAGTGTGATGTTTAGACAGCTTTGGTAGAGAGGAAAAAGAAAAGAAAAGTAGTTGTAAAGGATAATTAAGTTTCATCTTTCCTTCATCTTAGAAGTTTGTGCCTGCTTAATTGTCATACTCTACCCACTGCAGAGGAAACTTTAACAGCAGCAGAGTAATTAACATTGGATAGCATTGCTATACTTGAATTAAAACAAAGTAAAACAGAACAGAAAAAAACCACTTAGTCCATGAAAAACTTGAGCACATTTGCTGTACTGGATAGGAAACCCAAATATATATATTAATAGTTCTCTAGCATTAAGCATAAAATAACACCTTCAGTGGGGAAGGCTTCTTTGTCTTAAGCTAACAGACTAGTTTGACCACTAGTATGATCAACAAAATCATAACACTGAGAAAACTGTTTTCTGAAGTTTGCTATTTTTATATTAACTGTAGGCTATGGGGAGCTTTAATGACTATGTCACCTTAATGGGGATTTCTGTGAATTTCAGCAAATCAACCACTTCTGGCTCATCCTGTTGGTCCTGTTACTGTTCACCTGAATACAACACAAGTTCAACATAAGGTAGGGTGACTTAGTGCTCGAATTCCTTCTGACAATTAGAGGAGGTTTGTGGTTGCTTTTTAAACAGAAGCTAACCTTGCAATTGACCACTTGACCACCCAACTACATGTAATATGGCTCCAGTTTCAGTATTAAATTGCATACTTAGTGGTGCATACATGACAGGAAGCCTGTTCAATTAATTCCTATGGTTTTTCTTCTGTCTTGAAAGGCATTTTCTTTCTTCACAGAAGCAGCCCTTACTAAGTGCGGGAAGGCGTATTTGATGCTCTTCACTGTCAGGATGTTCAAATGATGAAAACATCATCTTTGATATGCTCCACTGAAAATGTCTTGTATGTGGAGTAGAGACGCATATCCCTGGAGAAGGTTGTCCTGTATTATAGAGCAGGTAAGGAAGGCAAGGATGGAGGCACTTCACTGCAAATCTCCTTAGCCCCACATTAATATGCCTGGAGTTTAGCCTGATGCTTTCCCAACAGGGTAGATGGTGCCCCGTGCTTAGATTCTACTACTGACAGGCCAGGGGCTAGAGGGTAATTCTTGCTGGACTCTGCAGTTTTCTGGCTTTCCTAGTTTGACAGAATCCAATTCTCTTGACCTTCAGGACATGGAGCAGAACTCATTGCTTCCACCTGGCCTACCCAAGTAAGTAAAGTTATGCTCCTAGAATACCGCTGCCATGGTTAGTTTAATTTTAATTTATTGCAGAGATGGTTTTATGCATATGACTTTATAACTGTGCACGTACCCTGAGACCTCTGAAGGTCAAATAAATAATAAATGCTCATTAAGAGCTTGGTGGTTTTGCTGAAACTGGCCAACAAAGGTGTCATTGGTGATACTTTCATGTGGACAAATAGCATCTAAGTCAAGCAAGACCTAGTATTAAAACTATTATAGTATTTGGCTGTACAGCCTCAGGAAATAATATGCCAGCCATGCCTATGTGATCTTTAAAATAATCGCACAGTTTAAATCTAGGAATTACTTGCTGTTTAACCTATTTTACTTTTAAACCATTGGAATTTTTCTGGATTGTTTTCCTTTGCCCTGTGTGTGTGTGTGTGTTTGTGTGTGTGTGTGTGTGTCTGTTTACACTGGAGAATGAGAGTAGAGGTGGAAAGGTGGGGAGAGAAAGAATATTAAGTTCTCACATTTTAAAAAGTCTCCTCCAGCTTTCAGAGGCTGCAGAAGGAAATCATGATTTTTACCTGTGCATGAGGTGTGGAAAAGGCTGTCAAGGTGATCCCAGGCTGCAGCTGGGAAATCCTGGCGACCGGCGACCGGATGTTTTGTGTTCAGAGCCCTTCAATGGAGGAGTTTTGCCCTCATCTCTGATGTGTTGTCCCTTTCCCCAGATCCCTCTGGCTACAAAGGGCTCATGTCTCCTTCCTGAGGGCCTAGATCTGGAGCAAGGAGGAAGGAAGTGTTTAGTGTGCCCAACCCCTCTTACCTGAAAAATGCTGAATAACTGCACCTTTGAACATGAATACAATTTAATTCTCTTAGAGAGAAACAAACATAAAAATATGACAATTTTGATTAATAGCACTCATATAATCTTTTTTTTTTTTTTTTTTTTTTTTTTTTTTTTTGAGACAGTCTTGCTTTGTTGCCCAGGCTAGTGAGTGCCCTGGCGTCAGCCTCGCTCACAGCAACCTCAGACTCCTGGGCTCAAGCCATCCTCCTGTCTCAGCCTCCCAAGTAGCTGGGACTACAGGCATGCGCCACCATGCCCGGCTAATTTTTTCTATATATATTTTAGTTGGCCAGATAATTTCTTTCTATTTTTAGTAGAGACGGGGTCTCACTCTTGCTCAGGCTGGTCTCGAACTCCTGACCTTGAGCGATCCACCCGCCTCGGCCTCCCAGAGTGCTAGGATTACAGGCGTGAGCCACCGCGCCCGGCCTACACTCATATAATCTTATCAAACAGAATAACCTATGGATGAGGTAGGGAGTGCTACTTTACAAACCAGTGTTATCCTATGTTCCAATTATGCTGTCCTTTTCACTAACTTATTAAATATATTTATTATCTAATTATATACCTACATTCTATTTATTTTATTTTCTTTTAATTTATTATGGGTACATAATGGTTGTATGTCTTTATAGGTTATATGTGATGTTTGGATACAGGCATACAATGTGAATTAATCAAATCAGGGTAATTGGGGTATCCATCACCTCAGGCATTTATCATTGCTTTGTGTCAGGAACATTCCAATTCCACTCTTTTAGTTATTTTAAAGTAATACCCTACCTTGTTGATTACAGTCACTTTTCTGTGCTATCAAATATTGTTCATTCTATTTAACCATCTGACTACATTTTTGCACCCATCGACCATCGCCTCTTCATCCGCCTGCTACTGTCCCTGATACCTTTCCCAGCCTGTGGTAACCATCATTCTACTTGCTATCTCCATGAGATCAATTGTTTTTAGTATTTACCTCCCACATATGAATGAGAACAGGCGAGATTTGTCTTTCTGTGCTTGGCTTATTTCTCTTAACATAATGTTCTCCAGTTCTATTCATGTTATTGCAAATAGCAGGATTTCATCCTTTTTGGTGACTATATAATGTTCCATTGGGTATGTGTACATTCTATTTCTTATTAACACATTTATAGCTAAGAAAGGAAATCTAAAATTGGAGTTGATTCTGTTTGTTTAAATGGCTTAAAAGCAATCATAATCTTTTGGGAATCTCAGTTTTCCTACAGAAAATAAAAGAAACAGATCCTGGTGATTTTAATAACTTGGAATTATTCTTAGCTGAGAAATCATAAATCATTTCATCCTGTATTTTTTATGTGTGTCAAAAGCTTCCCTTCCTCGTATAAGAACTTTGTTCACGTCAATAACTAAATTCAAAGGGTGATGTTCTGGTACTTGAAAACACCCTAAATTCCTATATTAAATCTTTGGTTCTCATCCTGCGTCATGGCTCATTTTGAATTGGGTCTGCAATGGTGGAGAAAATAAGGCGTGAAAAAGAAGTGGGAATATGAGAAGGCACATCCCCAAGGTTGTTCCTCTTCCTCCCTCTTTCCCTATGAGCCCTCCCAGTGCATCCACCCAAAGACTTGATTATGCCTCTTCCATAGATTGTTGAGGTTGGTTTCTATCTATCCAAAATTCTTATCTTGTTTTTGATGCCTTTGAGTTTTTCTTCATGTGATAAATTTAATTCATTTTTCTATGGACCCAGAAAGACCACTACTAGCCTGATTTGCATTATTTACTTTCCTTATAAGTTTTACTGGCTAAACACACAAAAAAAGAAGAGAAATTATTTTAGTCCTATCATTTCCAAATGGCCCTTCTTCTTTTAAACTAGCTATAGCAATGTACACAACCCCTAATAATCAGTATATCATTGCTAACAAAGATATTTTTATCTTCCAAATTTCAGCCATGTTTCGAGATATTGTTTTACACTCATGGGATTCCCAATGTCTAGACAAGCACATCCAGGCCGAGAAAATGCAAAGTCAAAAATAAATACAAACCACCATTCACTAAGGGGATTCAGAGTGCCAGGCACTCTGCCAGGTTTTTGACATGCATTATCTCATTTACTCCTTGTAATCATTGCATGAGGGAAGTATTGATATTCACCCAGTTAACAGAGTAGGAGACTGAGGCTGAGAGATTAGCAGACTCAGTGAGTGGAGATTTCCCCCAGTTCTATCTGACCCCAAAGTCTGTGCTTTGAACCACAGGGCTCCAACATCTGTAAATCACAACATTAATTTATAAATAGTTTAAAGGGATGATAAGCATTAACAGCAAAAAGCTTTTTTTTTCCCTCCCAAAAGGAAATGAGCAGCTAAGAAACTGCAGTGTTAAAGGGGTAGGTGACTGCATATTTCTGCCAAGCAATCCCTCTCCTGTGAATTTAGAATCAATCCACTATCAATGTTTTCTGGCAATATTTCTTTCCTTTTACCACTACATCATTCATAAGTTTCAGTGTTTCCAGAACTATAACATGCCAATCCTTACCATGCTTTCTCAGCACTATTTGTATTCCAAATTACGGGAACTGTTGCAGCCAATCACATTAGAAGACAGAGGACACTGTTGTTAATTCCAGGCAAAATGTGAAGGAGTAAAAACCTAACGCACTCCCCACAACCGTTTCCCAGATATTTGTCAGACTTGTGTATTTTCCCTAACTGACATGCAAACAGAGAGACCAGAAAAATCTTCATTTTTCCTTTTGTATTGATCAGGTTCTAGGAAAAAATGTTTTCTTGGCAAAAAAAAAAAAAAATACTATTGAGTGGTTGTAGTTCAATCTATAATTTATTTATTTGTAGCTTCTCTGAAATGCGTCCCTTTTGTGTAGGACTTTTGACTTGATTGCTTTTTTTTAAGCAACACAGCTCTGCATTGCTCCTTAGACCCACGGACTTTAAAAATACCCTAAAATGAGGTAAGGGAAAAATTTCAAGGAAAGGATTTGGCATTAGAAAGCAAAATGGGAACAGGAGAAATTCTCTTTCAGAAGAGCTTGGATTTATTTAGGGTTCCTAATGCAACTTCCTATATTTGCATGTTCCTTTAAAGGTACCAAATTCCTTTCTAAGTATTAATTTTCTCATTTATAAAATTGTGATAATATTCCTTCCACACTTACAGGCTTCTGATGGCAAATGGGTGAGATAATCATTTTAAAGTTAGAAAATTCTAATTATACTAGTAAAGAAAAAGAGAGAAGGGGAGGGGTTGTCAAGAAACATACTGAACACACATGCAATCATTCAGTGCTTTGACAATGAGGTAAATGCT
Organism: Eulemur rufifrons; assembly: GCF_041146395.1. Classification (NCBI taxonomy): domain Eukaryota; kingdom Metazoa; phylum Chordata; class Mammalia; order Primates; family Lemuridae; genus Eulemur; species Eulemur rufifrons. Next base: position 61,538,716 of record NC_090983.1, on the reverse strand, counting down.
ACATACATCAGGGAGAGTGTTTTACTACTATTATTTTTGGCATCAGAAGAAGAGTGAAATATTTCCCTGAATCTTTAATAAGGTCCAGCACAGTGCCTGGATATCAAAAGTGCTCAATAAATCTCTGCTAATTTGACAAATTCTCTGTTTCAGTGATTATCTCTTTGAGAAAAGCAATGGAACATGCTTTCTAGAATCTACACTTGGTAAGCTGCCAACACTGAGCCATGGTTTTTAAGAGCATGGATCTTAGAGTCAGACACATTTGGGCTTGAATGCAGCTCCTATTACAGCTGTGTAACTGGAGTTAAAGTACAAAATATCTTCTGATCCTCACTTTCTTCATCTGTAAAATGGGGGAAAATGATACCTACATCAGAGTGTTCTTTAATGTAAATTAAATTGAATAAAGCATTTACAGTGTTCAGTACAGTACAGGCATATAAAAATTGCCCACTAAAGTGTAGCTATTACTATTCATGGTGGCAGGAGCAGTTTTCTTAGTAATATTTCCTCCTTCCCTATTTCCTTCCCTCCCTTTCTTTGCTTCTTTTCTTCCTTCCTTCGGTCCTTCCTTCCTTCCTTCCCTACTACCCACAAATGGAGGGAAATACTCCAGGGAACTACCATTACAAGATGCCTTTATTATTATCATGTTCTTATGTGGTCATTTCCTGATAATGTTGAGTGTTGTTACTAAATATGCTGATGGACAATTTTAAAGGTAAGCTCTTGGAGAATTTTGAATTTTTCTATCACTCTCCCCCACCCTGTAATCATGTATATTTCTCCTGATCCATTTACAGCACAATAGGTTGCTATTATTTTTACTTTACTGAGTCACTAATGGTAGAGATTCCATTGCTTTTGTGACAATAGTTGGACGTAATCATTGCCTTATGACGAGCTATCACCTGGATCTCTGCTCACTCCCAGGTAACAACCAGAGGAAACTAATTATACTTCATTGTCCTTTTTTCTCCCTAAACCTGAGAAGAAATAAAAATAAATAAATTTTTATTTATTTATTATTTATTAAAATAAATAATTATTTACTTATTATTATTTAAAAAAATAATAAAAATATACAGTGTTAGTCTCCTGGGGCTACTGTAACATAGGACCACAAACTGGGTGGCTCAAAACAACAGAAAATTCACTATTTACATCTGTCAAGATCTTATTTCTGAATAAGTTACATTCTGAGGTACTGGAGATTAGGACTTTACCATATTTTTGGGGGGATGCAATTCAACTCATAACATACAATGATTATTCCAGGTAAAATAATTTTTCAAGTAATTCTAGTCAAATCTCACAGTTGTGAAGTCCAGGTAAGGAAGAGCAAATTAAAGATTCACTCAGCCAGCAGATATTTATTGAGCACTTAATGTGTGCCACCATGTAGAATGTTCTTTAAATATCAAATAAACTATTTTTGTAGCATTTACAATTGAATTAAAGGATTTAGGGTTTTATATATGTTTACAAACAAGTAGAGAAACATTCTATCACCTCAAATCATAGCCAACAATCCAGAAATAAACAAAATACCTTTGGCCATCCCAAAGTGAAGTTTCCAAGTATGCACACTAAATATACTTAGTTGTCTTGTAGAAAACTAGTTCAATACTAGTCCATTTACTGCTATGTAATATACAATTCTAACAGTTATATCCATCTGATTTTTTGTGTACTACAGATTACTCAGGCATACTGAGAGCAGTGAAAATGACAACAGAAAACCTTATGACAAAAAGAGAGATGAAGGAAAAAACAATAAGAAAACTGCAAAATTGTTGCTTTCTGGGATCACTTAGTGTAGAACTAACACCATATGCTTCATCAGCTTCTGTGAATCTTATGCATTACAGTGCAGTGTAATGATTAGTGTTCAATGTAATTATTCCAAGATATTGAGAAATATTTTGATTCTGATCAATATATTCTATTCGTTAAAATAGACAGACTTATAACACATTTTAGAGTTTTCTTCAAAATTATTTAAAAACATAAAACTTAATAATCGGTAATGATACAGTGCATGAGCATTTGGGGAAGGTTTCACTTAAGAAGTATAAATGAATGGGACATCCATTTTTAGGATTTTAGTGCAGAGAAGAAAGATAAAATGCTGGGTTGGAAGGGTTGTAGATTAAGCAAAAATGCTAATGTCTAGGAGAACTTGGCCACCTCCTTAGCACTTAAAAATAAAATTGCCTCTGACTATGCCTCAGAGTTATATGAATCTAGTGAAATCGGCTCTAACACCTTTCCCATCAAAAGTGGTCCACGTGGCAAGCCCCTAATCATAGCTGACTCTATAAGCTTCAGAGCCCAGGATGGATCAGGAATTGACCAGGTAGTTCTGCTTTCCTCTTGGTCAGATTGTAGAATTTCTAAGAAATGCATTACCAACTCAGATGCCTTCAGGCATGTAGCAGGCAATATGAATGAGTCAAGTACGCCAGGTTTGCAGTATTATTTGGAGACAGAGTGGGACAGAATATGCTCATCTAAAAACATTATCATTCATATTTTCTTTATCGTCTCTGCTTACTGAGTTCCATTACTGGAACTGAATTCAAATCTAGAGCTGCCAGTTCTTAGCCTTGGCATCTAACATCAACCTATACAGTTCCAGACCCCAAAAGCCTTGGCTTTTATGACTCCTGCCTGCTATCATGCTCTTTGATCTGTCTTCACGCAATGGCGTAGGTGTTCTGGAAGTGCTTCTAAGAATACTGATCCTGTGAGATATTACTAAAAAACAGAATCTGGTGATCAAATAATTTTGGGAAACATTACATACTATATCTCTCTCAAATGTTCACAATACACATTCACATATTAAAAGTCGAGAAGTCCTTCCATAAAGAAAATGGCTTATCCCAATAAGCCATTGAATTGTTTAATTCAATACTGATCACACTTGGCTACTGGATTCTCCACTTGCTTTAAAATTACATCACAAAGAAACAGTGTTATAGGAAATATGCTCTGGTAAATTCTAAGTCAGAGGCATTTCCTCTTATGAAACTCTGTGTTAAACTCTACTGGTAAGAAAGGCAGAATTAACTCTTGGACATACAAAGAGTTTACATAACTTGTTATGTGTTGAAAGTGTAATACTTGTTTGCTCTTGAGTTTTCATACAGGAAGGGAACATCCCTTAACAATGTCCTGCTTTGTCCCTCCAATAAATGCTGGCCCCTTTCTCCACCCAATTATTTGCTCCTTCCCCAGAAGACAGAGTGACTTCTTTGATTTGGCCATGTCCTGGTTACTAGTGGGTCAGCTTACACTGATGCCCAAATATGGAAAAAGACTCTATTTTTTTCTATGCCTTGGAACACTTGCCTGTAACAGACATGGTATCTCTCTCTTTTTTCTCCTCCCATGTTGGATATTTGGTAGGGCAGGTGTTCTGCCCTTAGAAGAAGGAAAATTCTGTCTCTTCTCTAGCCTTGCTTTACTAGACAGCTCCCTGCATTAAAAATACAGCCAACCTGCATCTTGCCCTATTTTATTGAATTCTTTGTGCACATAATCGATTGGCCATTATTTGGAGGCAAAGAGAGGCCAACAGTAGGATTCAGGCAGCAATTCCACTTATAGCCTTCAACATTATACACAAAATAAACAATTCACTCTACCAACCCATTGTCCATGAGCATTGGATCATAACATGAGCATCAGAATCTCTGTGTGGACTGCTGACCAACGTGGACAGGGAGAAAAGGAGAGAGAGAAAATGACCTTTATCATAGAGATCACCTTGCTTCCTTAGGCTTCTTTTTTTAAAAAAAATATAACCTTCAAAAATCAGTTATAAAAGACCCTGTGCATCTCAGATCATAATTTTTTTAGGAAATGATGTAACAGGCTGCTCTATTTCTGATCTTGAGAATATTTGGTTTTGGATCTATTTCAAATGTTGATGTTAGACTGATATGAAAATGCTTGTTAGTGCTCAAAATCCAGGACAAAGGTTATTTCCACCAAGCTCAATAGAAAGTAATAAATAATTCTGAAATATTGTTTTAAAATAAGAATATGAAATATTATAACTTGTCAAAGCTCCAAGTCTATGTTGGCTTATTATTGCCAATACAGTAGGTATAACAAAGGCTCTTGCCTCTGGCTTAGTATTCAGCTACCTGGAGAGATCCACTCCTACTCACCAAGCCTTGTTCTCAAAGCTTTAGCTCATTCTTTCAAAAACTTTTATTTCATGCTGATGCATCTTAATTGTACTAATTCTCTCCATTTCGTCTATATGTCAATAAAGATCTCTGTCTTGCTAACTGTATTTGCAATATCTGGAACTGTGGTAAATAATGCCTTCTTGATAGTACATTGAGCCTATTTACACGGAAGCACTGCTACAGCTAATCTGGCTATGAGAAAAGGCCATCATTAATCTGAATTCATACGAGCTTATTTCTGTAAATATAATAGTGTTTAGGGGTTTGGTCTAGAGTACAAGAAGAACGCAAGCTGTTTGCACCTGACTCACTGCTTCACAAATGATATTGTAGAAGTGAAATGAAAAATTCTTTCTTATGCACTTAGTAGTAACTTTCAGTACCATGCCCGTAATCGCTCCCTTGGCAGAAGAAAAAATTGCATATATGAGCTGTATTATTCTATAGTCACATTCACAACTAAAAAATACTATTTTAAGTTATATAGTCTACTAGCAACCTGTATCACACATTGATCTTGTAGCAAAGGACATTTTATAAATGTAGATTTTTATCTTTTCCCTTGAGTTTCCATTGTTAAAGCAACTGACATAAAATCAGAATAACTGAGTCAGTTTGTATTGTTAGAAAGTAAAAGAAATACAGTAAGAGTCTGGGTGCATTGTAATTTTTCAAATTCTGTTTTCATAGTAGAAGTTTAAACTTTCCACTTGTCTATCCCTAAGTCCTCTGTCACTTCCAGAAAGGTCTGAGTAGCAGGAATCATGTGCTTGGGAAGAGGTCAGCACCTTCACTGTATGCCTTTTTCACTTGCTAAGAAGCTTTATTGACCTAAAATGTAATGAGGCAGTAATGTTTTATAAATCTTCCCATTAAAATAAAACAACTGCATTCTAAAAGCAAAGAAAACCATCTGTGGAGTGTTCCACTCTCCAAAGGGCTCTGTCACTTAACCAGTATGCACCGAGGTTTATGCCCTTCGAGTGTGCTGACAGTCTGAGCTCAGGAAGTTTAGGTTTGAATCCCAGCCTTGGCAGACAGATTGGGGATCATAAACCCTGGTATATGGCAATGGTTTTCTAGATAAACAGGAGACACTCAAGACAAGGAACAGAGAAAGAGGAGAGGGGGTGAATTCACCTCTCTGTAATCCACAAGCCTTTCTGATGCCCTTACAAGGATTTTGAGTGCATTTCTGCCAGTATCAGCAATGGTGAAGTTCACCTTCACTAAAATCTAATTCCAGCACTAACTGGCAGGCCAGCACTAGTGAAAATAACATTCCGGTTTCCTCCATGACCTCAGTCTCGACATGATAACGGGAGCCCTCAACAACTCATTTCTAGCTTGGAATTCTTGATGGTTTATTTAGTTTGACTGACTGTCGGAGACTGCCATTATGAATACAGTTGCTAGGGAAGGCCTGCCGTAGTGCTGTTTGGCTTTTAAAGGGGTCAGGATTTTGTAAGATCTCAAATAACACTTATGGCTTAATGTCTGCAAACAATGCAGCATTTAACATTTACTATGCATGAAGAGGATCATAGTTCATCATTTATTATTCAAAAATTATGTAAAATATTTTTATTATGGAATATGAAGAATGTATTCCAAATATTTGTGTATATAAGCAACACATAATAAATTTACCTTAAAACATCAACATGTAATCAAAGAGGTATTTAAAGTTCTGGGACATGAAGCCAAATTTAAATATTTCAAAATTCAGACTTTTAATTGCATCTTTCAAGAGAATTAAACTGAGCTCTGGTAGCTTCAATGAAGTGAACATGTATTTCTTTACCCCAGGAGAGTAACATTTTTAATGGTAGAGAAAGGCTAGGTAGTCAGTTTGTCAGACTTTAAATACACAAATTTCTCAATTAAAAAATTAATTGTCTGCTTCATCTTCTTATTTTACATGCTCCAATAACATGTTTTGGCTTTTTATAAATGAAAGGGATTAAAAACATTGGTTTCCCGAGCCTGTGGAGGATGGAAACCACTGTAGTTCAAGTAACGATGAACAGCATGGCCCATATGATTTGGTTTTTTTATTTGCAATTTGAATCTTGAAACTTCTCTCGAATAGGAGAGTAGATTTCAACAGAATGTAAGAGCCAAATGATTTGGGTGAAAATGAGAATGGATCCAACAAAAATTTTGTATTACTATGATATGTAAATAATATAAACGTTTAGCTACTGAGTTAGTAGTAAGACATCTATTTTGTTAAAAATGACCTTAATGTGTTTGCTGAAAATGTTAGAGGAAGTCTACATATGTTAATCAAGAGGCTTCCATCCCTTTATAGACTTGATCTGTTTATTTTGGAAATGAATCATTTCCAAATTATTATTTTAATTATGTGTGACACTTAGTAGTACATCCTGAAAAAGTGATAAATTCTTCTTAGTATTTATACTCATTGTAACTCATGCTAAATCTTTCTAGGAAGGGGCAACAATTTAGCTTGATATGAGAATTACAAAGATTATGAGTTCATGAAATAAGCCTCTCCTCCACCTCCCTTCATCTGCCTTTTCTCCTTTGTATTAATAGCTGTTTGTTGTCTATATTTCGTATCGTTCTTATTGCTTATTACTGGCAATGCATTTTAAAAACATTATGTGCTTAACAAATATATATTAGGTACTAATGATGTACAAGCATGTGGTTGGGTGCTACAAAAAGTTCTCTTCCCATTTGCCAAGGTGGACTAGGAAGAAGGGGAGGCTACACACAATGGTGTATCTCTTTATAGTTTTCAAAACTCATTTACTGGAGGCAATCTCACTCTTGTTTGTCCCTGCCCCAAATAACATTGAGGTAGATCCAATGCTGGAAATCAGATCTCTGCACTTTTGTATATTATTGGCCCATAATATACTTGATAATTTTATTTTATAAACATGATTAAAACTTTCACCTAAGTGGAATATTTCATGTTTTGACTTAGGAGTTTTGTTTGCTCCCAAATTACATTTATAAGGTTTGAATTATTGGCTGCCATTGACTTTAATTAAACTCATTATGGCCTCACGTGTCTGGCACTTGTTAGGAAGGAAAAAAAAACAAATTTAAAAATGAGCCAAGTCACTTGATGCAAGCTCTTTCAACAAATAGCCTTAATAAGCCATGCTGGCCACAACTCAGCTAGCAGCATGCTACTTGACCCTGGCCACTGTTTTTTATGCTAAAAAAAAAAAAAAAATAAAAAAGTGAGTTCATCTTCCTTACTCTTCAATAAAGGATGTACTCTGTTCAAGTAAATGCCTTCAGTGACTTGGTTTGAATGGAAGTGCATGCAAAATAATTTTCTTATTATTTCTTTTATGTGGGATGGGCTCTTGACTAAGGTGAGGAGTAAGAAATCATACTAGCTATTTGGGTCCTTCTTAGTCTCTGTCACCAGGATATTCAAACCTTCAGTTAGAAAAGGAAAATATCTATCAGCAACACAGGTGCTCTGATGGCAGTATGCCACACACCCCTGTGTCTGGAGCCATTTGAATGGCTGACTGAACGTCTCGGATTCATGTGTGTGCTCTTCATTATGTAGACGATGCTACTGGGACAATTTTTTTAAAAGTACCCATGTTCAAACTCTAATGATCTAAGTTGCAGGTCTTTTTTTTAATTTAAAAAATGTATTTAGTTGTTTATTCCTTTAGTATTTCAGGTTCATCACTTCACAAATGATAAAACAGAGGCCCAGAAAACTACAAGAATTACCCAAAGGCATCTGACTCAGAAGTGACAGAATGTAATCTCAAACCCGGATGACTTGCAAGTAAGGCTCTTTTCACTATACCTTACTACTTCTATGAATACTGCACACATCAGAATACCTGCTTGCCCACTGTGATATTTATTATACACTCCAGGAATTCCCAATCCTTTCCATTTAATTTTTTATTTTTTCTCTTTAGAGATGGGTTCTCCCTCTGTTGTCCAGGCTAGAGTGTAGTGGCATGATTATAGCTCACTGCAACTTCAAATTCCTGGGCTAAAGCAAGCCTCCCACCTCAACCTCCCAAGTCTGGGTCTACAGGAGAGTGCCACCATGACTGTTTAATTTATTTTTTATATTTTGTAGAAATAGGGACTTGCTGTGTTGCCCAGGCTGGTCTTAAACTCCTAGTCTCAAGCGATCCTCCTGCCTCAGCCTCCCAAAGTGCTGGGATTATAGGTGTAAACCACCACATCTGGCCTCCAAAGATTCCCATTTGCCAATGTGGACCAGGCATAAGGGGAGGCACCATAACAATTGTCTGTCTTTTTATAGTTTTCAAAGCTTATTTACTGGGGGAAATCTCACTCTAGTTTACTCCCGCATTCATTTAGTCAACAACCAGTTTCTGAGACGTTTTCCACCAGCATCCTGCTCTTCTATCTCCATTAGATATCCAGTCCTGTTCCATGGTCACTCTCCCCCTCTCATTCATCAAATCTCAGACCCTGTAATTCTAGTTTGCTCTGTGAAGTATTAATGATGTCTTTAATTTTCTGCTAGGCCTACATGAAACAATGAGAAATACGATAAGGTCAGAGAAATGCATGTATAGAATAGGATATTTAATGATCTTTAGTTTCCATCAGTTTCCTGGCTATACCCTCTGATTATCCCTTCCTCTTCCCCCCCAAATCAAAAGGATTATGTGTTTACTCTGGAGATTCAGGGGGCAAATCAGGGTTTTAAATTTGCCTTAAGTTTTACAGTGGTTGGGGGGAGAAGAGTGATCAGGAATGGTAGCAATGGAGAGACAATTGTTCTTAAAGGAAAAGAGAAACATACGTGTGTGTGTGTGTGTGTGTGTGTGTGTCTGTTGGGGAGGGGTGGAGGGATGAGCCTAAAGGTAAGAAAGCTATACCAGTGGAGCCTGAGAAAAAGACAATGGCAGTGGAGGGGGTAAGCAGTCTCCTTGCCAAAGGTTTACTATGTAACAGCCTGCAGAGGATCCCACAGTAGCTTGGAGCTAAGAGAAATACTGTTCTCATTGCCTGTGGTGGGTACATATTACCAAAGGCCCAACTTGGAATTTTAAATACATTTTCCCAGAGAATATTATTGTAAGCTGTTAAATTCTTCAGTACTTATAATACTTCAGGTAAATAATAGATTACATAAGCATTGTTTCTTTGGGAATATGTGGTTTAAATTCTTAAGACTGAATTAACAAAATGGCTTTTGGAACACAAACCATTCTTAAGTAGGAAAGGGCCTACATTGGATGGTAGTTTCATCTCTAATTGTAGTATGTAGTACATAGACATCTTGAATCACTATTCAATTAACACAAACATCATGGCATAAAAGATCAGCAAGGATTTAATCATTAAGGAAGAAAGTTGATATTTAACATGATAAAAGGCTTTGATCAAAACTGGACTTTGTTTCTTTAGCACAAAAGAAGGTAAATAGAAAGTAACATTTGTTAAATGCTTCTAGCTTTCAGGCTTTATGCTAAATGCTTTATATTATCTCAGTTAATTGTCACAGCAGTCAAGTGAAGTGGGCAATATTATCCCCATTTATAGGTGAGCAAACGGAGCCTCAGAGAGATTAAGTAATTTGCAAGGGTTGAAGTGAAGATTCATTCTTTAAGCTTGTTTCCTTACTTGAGCTCCATTGTATAGAGAGATTTAGCAACCTCTTTATTGTTGTAGCTCCTTCTTCCTAGGTCTTTCCAGTGACTACATCTACCACAAAAGAATCAAATTGGGCTTTTCCAATTTCTCATCCAATGTCAAAGGTCAATTACAGCACGAGAAAGGCAACTTGATTCACTCATAAAATCATCTGAAATACCCAACATTCAGAAAAAGGTTATTAAGAAATTCTGAGATTAGCATAGTTTATTGCAGCCAAAATGCATAAGAATAGTGAAAACTAAAATATCCAGGTCTTTCAAAATATCTAGATGTTCACATTTTGCCTTAATATTTGGTGATATTTAGACACCATTTGTACATGCCACTCCATTGAGACCAAAATAAGAAGTACCACATAAGGTAAAATGAAATGTTTCATTTTATAGAAGTGTCAGGTTTTAATCTGAAACTCTTGGTTCTTGGCGTGCTCATGGCCGAAGAATGACCAGACAAGCCAAAGTTAGGCAAGCATGAAAATGAGGTTTATTGAGGAGAGAAAGATAGGATTATAGGGTAAGAGCAAGATACAAGTTTACAGAGCATGATACATACACCACAGGTGACGACCGAACCCATTGTCGCTTCAGGGCAAGCTAAAGGAAGGGCAAAGAGAGAGAGAGAGACCTTGGCTATGGTCTGCATCCTCTTTTATAGTGTCTGGAGAGGGACCTCCTTTGTGGTTCAGATATCACCATGGAACCACTTTGATTAGACAGTTGGGAGTCACATGACTTGAGCCTTAACTACTTCTGTGTTCTAGGTCACTTTCCGTGGCTTGGCCTGTGGGCCAGAGAGTCCTCTGCATTCTTTTGCAGCTAGTGCACCAAGTTCTGATTGGCAGATTCATAGGGTATTCCCTCCTACCCCAGGTGTGGAGAATCAGGGTTGGGCAGGACCAAGATGGGGGCAACAGCACCCACTTTTGTCCCTAGGAGACCCAGAATCCCTCTTTATCTTCCTAACAGAAGGATTTCATAGCTGTCTAATATTCCTCTCTTAAATGAGAAAACTTGTCATACTGTTATACTTGCCCTTCCTTGTCAAGTGTAATATAACTGCCAAATGCAAGACCAGCCACAGTAGTCAGAACTATTATAAATCAATGCAGTTATCATAAAGTGTGATTAATGTTAAATTTGAATTGAATTTTATTTCCATATAATCTATATCAACGATCTCTGGGGGTAAGATGTGTAATATTTGAATACTTTGAGCACTGGGTAGTTAAATAACAGAGAAAAGACATTTGTTCCACTCTTAAATGGCATTCCTATACTTGTACCAGTAGTCATTTTTATAACACAGACAAAATTTAGATATTAGGAATAACATGTAACTTTGGAAGTTATTTTATCTATCGTTTGATAAATTTCAAATATTCTTAATTTCATATTCTCCTGAACTCTTAGTGACTATAGCAAATGTGATTTGGCTGGGTATTTCGTCAAGGGAAAAGAAGAGAGAGAAGTGCAAGTCTGTACCAGACTAGAAAGTTTAATGACACATGATCTAGTAGCAAATCTTCAACAGGTCACACTGGACCAACAAAATATATAAAGGTATAAGGAAGAAAAATGAGTCAGGCCTCGATGATGTATACTAGTATATCTCCTTGCATGACCACATATGGATTGCCATATTTCAATGTTCTCACATAAAGGCTTCAATTCTGAACCCTGTAATCCTGCACCATATTTTCCTGGCCTCCCCATTTCCATGGACATGGAATATATTATTTCTGACTCTTCCCCCTGACTCTGCCCCTAATAACTCTTCTCCATAATAATTAATACTCATATAATCATTTCAGAAGTTTTTTGATTTCAATTTTAGGTCAGAAAGAACGATTATTTCGGCTTAAGAATTTTTTTTAATTTTTCTAGATACAAGTTCCAAAAGTACCATCTTAAATCAAGCAACTGGAAATGCAATCTTAGATGCATCACTAGAACAAATATAGCTCCTATCATTTTATGGATGAATCACACATCCCCTTCTTACTAATCTAATCAAAAGGCTTTTTTTTTTTTTTTTGGTTCTCCCACACATTTGCAATCTAGTGTGAAAATGAATCAACTGGAGAGTGCATTTAGTGTGCTCTTTCAAGAAAATGTTCTTGCCTAAGAGAAGAACTAAGCAACAAGAAAAAGTAGTCTTTATTCATCATCATTTTTAATATTTTAGGTACAATAGGTTCTCTGATATGTGTCAATTTCTCTCTTCTTTGACAGCTTCTCATTTGCAAAGTGCTGTGTACTTTGTATTCATTCAGCAATATGTTCATTGTTCCCACCTATTCCAATAGAGAATTCTATTGTAATATTTATGTGGTGTTTTGCATTATTTCTATTTGGAAAAATTTCCGGCAGAACTTAGGAATATATCAGGTTATGAATCTTCTGGAGCCTAGAAAACAGATCAGAAATGCTTTTTCTCTTTCTACCATTTTTATTTGTTGAATCACTTTGATTTAGTGTTGACCATGAGGATTCTGTGACTTTGTTTATCTTTTTCATCTGTACTATTCCCTTTTTGTAACCAAGGGGATGGGACGTGTCACCACATCGTAAGTGGCATTCCTGGAAATAATAACTTATTGGTATACCCGACAATGATGTTACAAGACTTGAAACAGCAGCCGATTCAATTTAAACTAAACTGATTTCTCTAGATGTGACCTCTAAATGTATGGAACCCAGTTATTTTAGTAAAAAACTTTAATAACAAACAAACAAATAAAACAGAGAAGAAGAGGTAAAGATTAGGTAATAGTATATAATGTATATTTTTTGCTCTCAAATATATTTTTTAAAAGATTGATTTTCCTTTAATTTGATCTAAAAAGTCTTAAAGGGGGTAATCTTTGAAATCCTGCGATACATTCTTTTTACAGTAATTGAAATCCTTGGAGTTTAGGCTTTTAAAATTTTTTATAAGTGACTGAACCACTATGTACTCAAAAATTTAAGTAAATCTTTTATATTTTAATTTTAACAAATTCTTCATAATTTGTAGATTGTCATTATGTTGGGGTGGGGGAATATTTACAAGGGTATACTGTTTTTTTTTCATTTCTCGCTCAGACAACTCACTTTTCCTCAAGGGCAGATGCAAATTTATCTTTTTTCTTTCAGTGTACATGCTTAGGTTTATTCAATGGTGTATCAAAATATTTGGTTTTGAAACATACATAACAAAATTTGACATTGCTGTTAAATTCAAAGGAGGAGAAGGAAAGGAACCAATATTTATTGAGCACTTACTTCACGTCAGATCTTTTCTATGCAATGTCTCATTTAATCTTCACATGCTATGGCATGGATATTATTTTCTCAGTTTTGGAAATGAGGCACAGATAGGTTAAAAAACTTACTCAAGTCATCCCAGCTAGCATTTTCAGAGCCAAATTTGGGCTGGTTTCTTTTCTCCAAGTATGTCCTCTTATAACACACTGCATACATTTCCAAATGATTTCTTGCTTTCTGAATCTTGAATCCACATAGTATGAATGTGCGATTAATTATTTTGTTTAATTTCTTGTCATTTCATCTTTTCTTTCTCATTGTCAAAGTTAGGGAATCTCAGATTTTTCTATACTTACTTTATACTTAGATTTGCTTTTAGAATATTGTGATTTTAGTACCTTAGGCTGCTGAAAATATCATTTTTCTATACGTAATTTATGTTGAACTGGGTAAATGCTTGAGAGATCCCTCAAGTACAGAATGTAGAATCATAGCATTGGAAAGGACCTTAGAAATAACCTTCAGCTCCCAAGTCTATGTCTATCATTATGATCAGAATGCTCTTTCTTTTTAAACTTTATTTTATTAATTGGCACATAATTGTACATATTAATGGGGTGCATAGTGATGTTTCGATACATATAACATATAGTGTTCAGATAAGGGTAATTAGTATGTACATCATATCAAACATTTATTATTTCTTTGTGTTGGGAACACTAATATCTTCCTTCTAGCTATTTGAAAGTATGTAATTTAATATTGTTAACTATAATCATCCTATAGTGGTATAGAACACTCGAACTTATTTCTCCTGACTAGCTGTAATTTTGTATCTTTTAATGAATTTCTTCCTATCCCTCCATTTTCGCTGTCCATCCCAGTGGCTGGTATCTGTTCTACATTTACTTCTATGAGATCAATTGTTTTTAGCTTCCACATCTGAATGAGAACATGTGGTTTTTAACTTTCTGCTCCTAGATTACTTTACTTAACATAATGTCCTCCAGTTCCATCCATATTGCAGTGAATAATAGGATTTCATTCTTTTTGATGGCTGAGTAGTATTCCATTGCATATATATATGTCACATTTTCTTTATCCATTCATCTGTTGTTGGACACCTAGGTTGATCCCATATTCTGGCTATTGTGAATAGTGCTACAATAAAATGGGTGTGCCGATGTCTCTTTGATCTATTGATTTCCTTTCTTTTGGATACACACCCAGTAGTAGGATTGCTGGATCATATGATTATTCTATTTGTGGTTTCTTGAGTAACCTCCATACTGTTCTCCACAGTGACAGTACTAGTTTACATTCCCTCCAACAGTATATAAAAGTTCCCTTTTCTCCACATTGTCACCAGCACTTGTTATTTTTTGTCTTTTTGGTAATAGCCACCCTAAGTGGGGTGAGATGATACCTCATGTGGCTTTGGTTTGCATTTCTCTGATAATCAGAATGATCTCTTTAAAACTTTTTAGATTATCTCACTTCTGTTCAAAAGCCCCCCTCAAGGCATCCCATCTCCCTCAGAGGTGAATACAAAGCTCTTACAAGGATCTATAATAATAACCCCTCCCCTGTCTGCTCCCTCATAGCACTGACCACATTCGCCTCTTTGCTGTTCTTTGAACAAGCCAGACATTTTCTAACTGATGGCCTTCGCATCACCTATTTCCTTTGCTTGGAGCATTTCCCCCCCAGACACTGGTATGGCTCATTTTCCTATCTCTTTCATGTCTTTGCTTAAATGTTACCACTGCTATTAAGGCCTTTTCTCACCACCTCATTTACAATTACAAACTCTCACCCCTCACTTGCCATGCCTCTTGGTTACTTCCTCTCCCTCCATTGTACTCAATACACCCAACATACCATGTATTATTTATAGTAAAATTTTCCATCTCCCCCTAGTAAAATGTAACCTCCATGAAGAACTGAAATTTTTATCTCTTTTGTTCTGAGGTCTCCTTAGCACCTGGGACAGTGCCTGACACATGGTTAGTAGACAATATATATTTGTTAAATGAATAAATGAATGTAAATTCCAGCACACATTACTCAGAGAATGATATATTGAGTTCAGTGAAGGATCCTAGGAAAATAAGAAAAAAAGAAATTTAATAGTCCAAGCTTGTTAGTGTGAAAAGGTAAAGATAAATTTAATCTGAGTCAGCTACATATTGGCAAGTGACTTTTTCCTATCAAAGAAGCCACTTGAGCAAAACTCAGTGTTGTTCTAAAATAAAAGATATGAGCAAAAAACTAAAAATAGAACTACCATATGATCTAGAAATCCCACTTATGGGTATATATCCAAAGGAAATGAAATCAGGATGTTGAAGAGAGAGCTGCACTCCTGTGTTCATTGCAACATTATTCACAATAGCCAAGATATGGAAACAACCTTAGTGTTCATCAATGGTTGAATAGATAAAGAAATTGTGAATGCAGGTGTGCGTGTGTGTGTGTGTGTGTATGTATAAAATGTATATGCAATGGAATATTCAGCCTTCAAGAAGTAAAAGAAATCCTCCTACTTGGGACAATGTGAAGGAACTTGGAGGATATTAGGCTAAGCAGAATAAATTAGGCACAGAAAGATAAATATCACATGATTCCACTTATATGTTGAATATAACAAAAAGTCAAACTGAGAAATAGAGAATAAAATGATAGTTTCCAGGGCCTGAAGGGTGGGAGAAATGGGAAGATGTTGGTCAATTGGTATAAACTTTCAGTTATAAGATGAATAAGTTCTAGAGATCTAATATACAGCATGGTAACTATAGATAATAATAATGTATTGTATGTTTGAAATTTGCTAAGAGAATAGATCTTACGTGTTCTCACCCCACCCACAAAAATGTAACTATATGGAGTGATAGATACATTAATTAGATTGATTGTGGGACTCATTTCACAAGGCATACCTGTATGAAATCACCACATTATGTATTTTAAATATATACAATTTTTCTATCATATCTTAATAAAGCTGGAAAATACTTTACAAAGATGCTGGTACATACATCTGACATACGTTTTTCCATGGGTGGGGAGATGGTGACTGCTCTTGTCACATATGTAAATTCCATACAATCCATACATGTCTTGGTGGCTTTCACTAATTGGCATTTCTTCAATCTAATAACACTCTGAGGAAAAAGAAAAATGTATAAGCATCTGTGAAGTAAACATGGATCAATCCTCTTTTATCTGTTGTTAGCATGGCTAAAATGATTGAACATAGGAACATCTTCTATCCAACCTTCTGATCTCATCACTGTGTAAGGGGAAATGTAGTTTTGGCACTATAGATTGGATTTGGAGTAAGGTGAGGAGAAAAAAGTTAGTCTTCATTAAAAATAAAATAATATGATTTATTTTTTGTCCCCATGTGAGATATATCACTCTATGACTACTGAACTGTAAAGAATTCTGTAAAGAGTTGCATGGAAACGAATACTATGCGTTTCCAGTGAAAGATAAAGTCTATGTACATTACTTAATGCCACTAACTTCTATTACGGGGAAGTAGGATTGTGGCAAAGGAATGGGAGCAGCTGTCAAAAAATTTTTACTTTTTACTTTGAACTGTGCAATAAATTTGTTTTTAAGTAGCATAAGCTCAGTTTCTAGTTCATAAAAAGCTAATTTGGAAAAAAGTCATAGGCTCTGTTAAGGCATGTTCTACACATGTGACTAACAATGTTGGGACCATTGAATTTGCTCAATAAATATTTGCTCGATTAAGTAAATAAATGCATGAATGACTTTTTAATTCCCAGGAATTAAATAGGAAGGGAGGACAAATGGAACAGTTTCGTGGAATTCTGAAAAAGATTATAGCAGCTATAAATAAAGAACATGGCCTATGTAAAGTGTCCCAGAGAACAGGGAAAGCCTGGACTCTTTCCAGTCAGACCAGGAATGCCAAGAGACCTGAAGGGCAAGAGCAGGGCAGAGTTTGGGCTTGAAGCCAGGAGGCCTGAGGCAAGATTGGAGTCCCGTTTGGGACAGTGGCCATAGGCCGTATCCTGGGCCCGCAGGTGAAGCTGGAAGGACCGAAGCCAGGTTAGGGGCCAATGATCAAGTCTTGCATATAAAAATTTGTGTCAGAATAAAAGCGAAAGTATGACATTTCCTAATTCACGGTCTGATTATATTTAGCCACTCCGGTAATTTTGAGATAAGGTATCCCAAAGAATCCCTTTGTGATATTTCAGGGAATATGTTAAGTTTTAGAAAAATGCTCTTTATAGTGACTTCCAGTATAGATTGTCTCCGCCACAGTTAAAAATCAACAAATATTAGTCATTTGCCACATAAACATCTTTGCATTCATTGTCTTCCATTGGGATGATGTTACTTTTCTAGGCAGTATTTCCTCAGGATGTGGATGATGTGGACAGTGGAAGCTCTCTTTTCCTGCTGACTGCAAGACACAGTAAGCTGTGCTCACAGCTCTCCATGAGGCTGCGAAGGTTCCAAAATCCCACTGAGGGCATCTATCTTCTCTCTCATAGTGTTGACTATGAGTTTCACGTTTGGATGGATGTGCACATTCCTTGATGATCCATAGGATAATGCTAGAGATTTCATTGCATAGTAGTGTGAAGGTCTAGCTGCTGATACCCTGTTGGTATTGGTGTGTATTAGTGTGCCTCTGAGTGTGTGTTTGTGGTAAGATTAATCAGGAAAACCTTGAGTATAATAATTTGTCTTGTGGCCAATTACAGTGCAAGAAAAAGCAAAGGAATGGAATTGGTCAATTATAAAGAGTCCTAGACCAAGGAGAGAAAGCACCAATTAAACTAGTATTGTGCTAGCTTCTTGTTTGTGTGATACATAAAGTAGTTTTTTGGGGGGAACTTAGGTAGCATTTGCTCATAAAGCCAAGACACCGACATCCTAGAGGCTCCATTTTCAACTCTGAGAATGTTTTCTACAAACTGGGTTCATTTCCTGTATATTCTAACTTTCTCACTTAGACAAAACAGAGAATCTCACAAATGCCCAGAAGCCAATGATGTCATATATAACATGGACTGGATGATGATACTCTTAGGTGGATTTGTAACTAGTGGAATGCTCAAATTCAAAGGAGGAGGATTAATAGATGTTGGTAATCTTTGAGATGATCTTATGGTATACCATGTTGTTCTTTGGCAGATTGCAGATGCCATAAAATAGAGTGGATAGAAAATATTCTTCATACCAAATCAGGAACAGCTCAAATCAGAGGTTATAATAAAATACATTTGAATTTATAAGGTTATATATTATCACATATGGAAAATATATGGACATTAAAACACCTCACAATACCTATATACACACAACTGTATGTATTTGTCAAGGATAGATACCTATGCAGGAATTTGTATCAAACACATTTGAGAGGGTGCCTATAGGAAGGCATGAGAGTGGGATTCCAGAGGGAAAGGTACATTAATACAATAAACCAAGGCAAAAAAGTGGCAATATAGGGTTTAATGATGATAACATGCTAAGAATTGAAGAGTATAAACATTACAACTTTTTGCACATGAGGTCCAAAGAGATAATAAAAGAAAGAAAAATAAATGAATTTACTAGTAATTAATATTAAGCCCAAAATATTGGTATAAATCTAGCTAAGAATGGCTTCCTAGCTAGATTTATATGACTGCAGCAATGGTTATGTGAATGAAAAAGACTTGGGAGTTTTAGTTATCTGTAGCTTGGGCCATTAATATTATGTGGCTGCCAAAAAATGCTAACTCTGGCTGTAGTAAAAAAAAGCATAGAACAAGAGAGATGGTGGGGTAATTCTACTCGGAAATCATACTCTGGTGGTGATCACCAATCTGGTTGACAATGTTTAAAGATGTTAACAACATCTCTGTGAAGAAAACAATGTCACAGAAGTAACCTCAGTATAACCAATAAGAGTATGAAACTCAGTGGATAACACAGCTGCCCCCAAAAATGTACTTTCTTAATCGTCTGTAATAACACAATGTCTGCCTTTAGCCTCTGCTCTCCTGAGTTGATGGAAAGAATCTCAGTCCAACTAAGGACACCCCCTCCTTCTCAAGTTGTAATTCAGTTCTGGGTCTTAGGCATTGCTCTGTGGTAAGGGCAGCAGTTTACCCATAGGTAACTAATTCACGTCATTGTGTACACGTGCTCTTTTCAGATTGGCTACACTCCACTGCTTCTTTGTTACCTGAATTGAAGCTGATTCTGGGTTTACCTGCCCAAGGAACCACTCAACTATCTCTGGTTGGCATTTGGCTGCCTTATAATTGGTCTTAGTGGGAAGTGGAGTAGAGGTCTCCTCTACTCTTGGAAGCCATGGAGTTGTCTCTCTCTCTCTTTTTTTCCCCTAAATTCTGGGAAATATTCTTTTAATATAGGAAAATCTTTTCCTCTTCATATTCTTCAAGATCTTAATTTACATTCCTCTGAAGTATTAGACTTTTGAAAGACAAAGCTGTAAAAATTTCTAAGTTCTACTTTGCCATCTCCTTTTCCCAAACCCATACAAATTTAGAGCTATTTCTTTGAATGAGAAAAGGGAAAGAAAAGAAATATAAGCAAAAATAAAACAAACAAACAAACAAAAACAACAAAACTAAAGAAGAGATTGTGTTTTCCGGCCAGACAGGAAAGAATTTTCTAGTGGAGAGAGTTATTCAATTATAGAGTGGACTGCCTTAGGTATGAGTTTATCATCAGAGTGTTTGTTTCTACTGACTCAAATTTTAGTGATGTTGTAGAGGTGTTTTAAGAGTGGATGAGTTGACATCTAATGTTCCAGCCCCATGAGAGAGCCTAGAACAATGGTGATTTCACATTTTACCACTGCAAAGTGTTAAAATGGTGGTGCATAATAACTGAGAGCTTACAAAGTGACTAATGAAAGAAGGAAATATTTAAATTTAAAATATCGTAGGAGATGGGAAAGCTTGGCACAGAGTAGGTAATTGATATATTGAGTTAAATTTTATTAGGTTTTTAAAGAATTTGTTTCTTTGAAGAAAATAAGACTATGTATTGTCATAAAAGCAGGTAAGTATAAAACATACCTACAAAGTCTATAACCCATTTTTAGGGAAATGAGTTTTTATGATTCACCAAATAATAATGTCAGGTTGTAAGCAAGAAAATGAAAACCTACTACCTGTTAAAATAAAAATAAAATTATCCATAACAACTATTTTGACATATAAAGTATATTAACATATCTGCTCTCTTTTCATTTTTAGCTGATATGCTTCAAAATAACCATATATTTTTTTCCTACAGATTTTTTCAAATAATACATACGTATCTATGATTCAATGTACTTCATTAAAACAATATGAGAGAAATATGGACAAAGATATGCAATTGATAGCTGAAATCTTAAAATGACTAGAAATTATAAGATCTGCCCTGAATATGAATCTGATCTGGTTTTTCTGCTCCAGCCCACTCTGCAATGAGTCTAAACTGCTACACACAAAAAGAAAGACAGAAAAAACCTGCTGCTCTAATGAAAAACTTATAAATGGTTTACTGTCTCATTGTTGAATATCATATTTGTTGCTCTTTATAGGGCCAGGAGGGTCAAAGAAAAATAATTGAAGTGGTGATTGGGTGTCCACATATTATCTACTCTCTTTTCCAAAAATGGTAGATGATGGATGTGATGGCTACTTTCATGTGTCATCTTAACTGGGCCTTGAGATGCCAAGATATTTGGTCAAACATTAGTCTGGGTGTTTATGTGAGAATGTTTTTGAATGAAGTTAACATTTAAATTGGTAGGCTGAGTAAAAAAGATTGCCCTCCTTAATGTGGGTGGGCCTCATCCAATCAGTTGAAGGCCTGAATAGATTGAAAAGGCTGAACCTTTCATGAGTAAGAAGAAATTTTTATTGTGTGATTGTCTTCAAACTGGGACATTGGTTTTGGCTTATTTTCTGCCTTTGAACTCAAACTGAAACATGGCACTTCCTTGGTCTTGACCCTGTTGGCCTTTGGACGAGAACTATGCCATCAATTCTCCTGGTTCTCAGGCTTTTGGACTCTGAGTGGATCTACACCATTCCTCTCCAGGGTCTCTAGCTTATCAATGGCAGATCTTGGGACTGGTCAGTCTGCACAAGCACATGAGCCAATTCTTTATAAGTCCCTTTCTGTCTCTATATATTTCCTGTTGAGTCTGTTTCTCTGGAAAACCCTGACTAATACAGGGTGTGGATCCCTAAGGGTCTGAACACTGCTTTATATCCTCCGAATAATAAACTAATCATTAACCTGCTTTGTTACCCAAAGATATAAGCTGCTGTATTTTCTCCTCAATCATTCATGTCTGATTTTATTTTCTGCTAAAAGAGTTATGATTTTTCTCTACCTACCTCTTGTTAGAGCAGCATTAGTCAGTCCTAAGTAATGACTGAAAATGGTGTTGTAGGGGACAGGCAGCATTCATAGCTTTGCCTTACTAAACTACTTTAAATTGAGCTGTGTAAGAAAAATAGAATTAATAAAAAAGACATTTGAAAGCATTGAGAAATAAGAATATGAAAATCTACCTTTTATCTACTTTCTCTCATTTTCCCTCCCAAAATTTGTTCAGAGAAAACTCATGTTTTTTTTTTTGGTTTTTTTTTTTCTGAGTGCTAGGCTTTTCTTCTAGGCTTTTACATCTAGAGAGTTCTTGTGAGGCAGAAAGGCTAAGAGGTTTGAATGAGATGTGCTTTGAATAACTTTATTCCAATGACAGAGGGAATACAAGATGAAACATTACCTTTTGTTTTGTAATCACTTTCCTAATTCATTTATTTATTCATTTCGTCCAGCAAATACATATTGAGCACCTACTATGTGCCAGACATTATTCTTAGTGCTAAGATACAACAGTGAACAAAAAATGACAACAATTTCTGCCCTGTGGAACTGACATTATGGTGGGGCAAAAATGACAATAAACAAAATAAATTAGTCAAGTATATGGTATTTAGATACAATCACCTTTGCAATTGGCACATTTCCCCTTAAGTTTAACCAAGTTACTTATTACGCATAATTTTAGCATAGTTGTCTGCTTTGTAAGTTTGTACTTTCCTTCTCTTTTCTATCCTTAGATAATCTTGCCACTCAATTCTACTTGATTCTATTCAAACTCACAGGTATCCATTGAGCTCACAAAGTGCTAGGTGCTCTGATAGGTGATTTATGGAAAAATAAAGTCATATGTTTTCTGCCCTCAGAGAACTTTCAATCAGTGGGAAGTTAAGCTTTGCAGAATAGCGTTTACATCAGACAGAATATTCTTAAGTGGTTTGGATGGAGGTTGGGAAGGAATCACAAAGACCTATCTTGTAAAAGAAGGTGCCATCAGAGTTTATATTGATGAGCCTTAAAGCTAACCATTAAGATTCAAAGAGTTTGACTCAGCAGATTCCCAAGAATTTATTTTGACAAAACTCTTGTGGCTCCTCTAATTGTGTATGTGTTCAGGGTGGTGTGAGTGGAAAAAAACAACTCACACACAAACTCAAAGTGCCTTTTGTATTCTCTCATTCAGCAACAACAATCAACACAGAAGACTTCTGTGACCAAATATGTCCAAGCAATCAATTCTGTAGTGGACACCAGCTGGGTATCCTCTAATTCAATTCTGTCTTGATGCTGTCTACCTGGAGATTGCCTCAGAAACCACAGGTTGAGGGTTCAGTCTCACAAGACTGCCTCCTCCTTCCCACCACTGGCAAGTTTAGGTCTATGGAATGTCTGACCCACTGGCTTCAAGTTGGGGGTCCCATGACCCCCTCTTTGGGTTTGATTAATTTGTTAGAGTGGCTCACAGACAGAACTCAGGGAAACATGTTTACTGGTTTATTACAAACGATGTGTTGAAGGATACAAAGTAAACAGCAAGATAAAGAGATAATAGGGGGAGGTCTGGAAGGGTCTTGAGCACAGGAGAATCTGTCCTCCTTGAGGAGGGGTGCACCATCCTCCTGGCACGTGGATGAGTTCTTGTTCACCTTCCTGCCAGCCTCCACGTGTTCAGCTATCTGGAAGCTCTCTAAACCCTGTCCTTCTGGATTTGTATAGAGGCTTCATTAATAGGCATGATTGATTAAATCATTGGCCGTTGGTGAGTGACATACACTTCAACCCTTCTCCTCTCCCTGGAAGTTGGGTAGTGGGACTGAAAATCTCAACCCTCTAATACTGCCTTGATCTTTAAGGTAATCAGTCCCATACTGAAGCTACCTGGAGGTTGCAGTCATCAGTCAATATCAGCATACAAAAAGATATCCCTTTGGAGATTCTAAGTATTTTAGGAGTTGTGTGCCAGGAAATGAGATTGAAGACCAAATATATATTTTACAACATCACAGGTGGGAAGTAGGTAAATTGAAGGGTTCTGTAGGATATTTGTCAAAGAAAGAAGGAAACAAAATATCTTAGAATTGGCTCTTCAGTTTCAAATGAGCAAACTGATATATATGAACTAATATGGTTATCCCAGGTCCTCCAGACAAATCTTGAACTCAAGATCTCAATCCTAATTAAGTGGAATTGTCCTAAGGGAACAGCCTAAGGATTCAAGGAGAATAACACAAGAAATACAGTTTGTTCAACAAACTTTACATTCAATCCAGGAAGTATTTATTGACTGCCACTTTTGTACTTAATGTTTCACTGAATGCCATGAGATTAGAAAGACAAAATATAACACTTGGTTCTTGTCTCATTCATTATTCAACACATATTTACCGAGCAACTTCTAGGTGCTAAAGACCAGTACTCTATTGGGTCTTGAAAGTATCTTGTGATGTTTCCTTATTGAGTATCCTTTGCAGATAATCACCCTGATTCTTCCATTCCTATTTGAAAATTTTAGGTGCTATATGAGATAGAATCATATTTTGTCAATTAGGTTGAAAGAAATGATAACACATAAATTTGGAAACAAATGAAACTTGGATCACTGAAGATAAATCCAGACTATGTGGTCTCTTGCGGGTGCTGCTTTGGAGAGTGATGTCTTTGCCATTTTCCTGACAGGTCAGTTTTTTGACATCTCACCAGTCCCCACTTAAGTTTATTCATAGTGGATGTGGAGATACCATAATGGTTTAAATGAATTTTATAATTCTTCCAAAGAGCTAATAAGATGTCAAATCTTAGCTTTTATGTTTAATGTTTTTTCTATGAAATGTCATCTTATGTGTGTCAAAATAATAATGAATATTCAACCAAAGGAACAATGGAAAAAAATCAATAAAATAGCAGAATGCTTACAAACATTTATTGAACACTAATGTGAAGTTGAAGAAGGGTAGTGGAATTGGAGAAGGAATAAGATGAGTTTGCTGATAGATTTTCTTCATATATATTGAATGCATGATTAGTTAAACTGTAATGAATGTCTACAACACTACCATATATTAGAGCTTGTGTACACAGTGCTTTCTTATATATTATCTTGTTAAATTCTTACAGGAAAACTGTTCAGTAAATACCAAATTCATTTTGTACCTGCAGAAATGTATGTTAGAAAAGACACCTGAGTCAAGCAACTAATTTCTGGCAGTGGTAGTTTGGAGAAAAGAACACAGCTGTCTTGTCACAATGACTGTAAAACAAAATTTTAAAAAAGGTAAAAATAAACCTGAGCTTTCAGTAGACTTCATCATAATAGAGAAGTCATTCACAGCGGCATGAACTGTCTGAACACATTGTTTTACTATTACCATATATTTTAAATGAATTCACACTTCATTAATTGAAAATTGATTCTATGAAAATCATACCATTGATCAGCATCACCCTAAACCTAAAGGAAAAGGCCAGATAAAGAGGAATTAATTATGTAAAACATTTATGTTGTCATTTAGAGCATTTAACATATCCAGCCTAGTAATCTGTTCGGTTAGAAGCTGTCAAAGTGCTTGCTAATGATTGACTTTGCGTTGCATCAGATAAAATAATATGCCGCTTAACGCAACAGTAATTCATTGTTTCCTTGGCCTTCATACTGCAGATTTTGCAACAGTGAAAATATCTTTCTTTGCCATTCTTAAACAGTTGAGGTGAAGGTAAAAAAATTTTAAGGCCCAAACGGACTACCCATGGTAGGAGCTGTTTAGCAACGTAATTTATAGGGAACATGTGATGGTTTCCAGGAGTGACATGCGTCATCTTCCCACATGAAACTATGTAGAATGTAATTTTACAGTTGGGTAAATTTTCAAGGCAGGGCACAGAGATCTGGCTGTGGGACGCCCATTAATGTCAGAAGGAGTCAAGGGGCTCTATTCCTCATGCCCCTCTTAGAGAATGCACCTGTGTCAGCCTGCTGTGAGAGGAGTCCATTCCTTTTCTAGAAATTCTGAAGGCCAGTGTTAACCAATATTGTGTCAGGGATGTTTATGTGACTTTAGGTTGGTTCTTAGGATTGTCTATGGTCAATCATGATGTGAGAATGAAGTCATACATTTTTACCCATTATAATTCTATGCTTATTTTATGATTATGAAAAGGCCACTGTGAGCATAAATGTGTAATATTATATGAAATAGAAGTCATATAATAGAAAATCTATGCTAATCAAGGAAAAAATGTTGCAACGTGGTGATATATAATTATAATTCTTACAAAATGATACATATAGTTTCAATTTTAGAATAGTATTGTTGTTAAAAAAGCAAAGGCCATGCAATAATTGATAATTGCAATATCTCAAGTCTTTCTTCTATTTCTTCCACACAGGGAAGGTGGCACATAGGTCCTTGTAATACTTGTCAAAAATCCCCATTTTTCTTTTTTTGTTTATTACCCTTATATACTTAAGCAACCTCTAAACTGCTGCCCTCTAAAAGTTCTCTGCTTACTCTCGAATATCTCATGTTGCACTTGCTTTCTTTCATTTTCCTTAAAAAGTCTTAGAAACAGCCTGGTTACACCAAATTTGCCTTGGAGAGGTGTGGTGGGCAAGAAAGTGAAAGGCCGTGCCATGATCCTCTTCAGAAGAAGGTAATCACAAAGCAAACAGTTACTGATTTTTAACCAATGGTGCATGATATCAGAGATTTTAAAAAGTGCCCCTTGGATATCTATTTCTTTACTCATTTGTAAAATATGTATTTTTTAAGTTCCTACAGACTACAATAGATGACAGAGGATACCAAAAGGAATAAAATACAGAAATACACTTTTGGCCATCAAAGAAGGGCTAAAAATCTGGACGATGGAAAGTTTCTATAATTCTCCATAATATACATTAGTATACTGTATCATGGTAGCCACTAGCTGCATGTAGCCATTGAGCACCTGAAATGCCACTAGTGTCTCTGAATAATTTAGTTTCAAATAAAGTTTAATTTTTGTTAATTTATAATTATTTTTAACTTTGATTAACCATGAACTTAAATTTAAATAGCTACCATCTTGGACAGAGCAAATCTGGAAAATCCAAAAATTCAGCTTGTGAGGTAAGTACCAGCCATTTCAAAATGATGTTAACGGTACTAGGTCAGGACAAACAAAATTCCTTAAGGCTCAGTGAAGTGAAACATCTCAGTTGTGAAAAATTCAGAAAACATGTTTAATGTAGATTTGAAAGATGTAGGCAATGCCCTTTGGATAGAACAATTGATTTTATGGATGAGTTTAATGGGAACACTTGCTATGTGTCAGGTAGTATACATGCTTTTTGTATATAAAATATATAATTGCCATAGCTGGGAAATGTTGTCTTCACTGTATAATTGATGGAATTGGGGCTCCAATGTTGATTAACATACCAAAGTTTACCTGGCTAGGAAGTGATGACTGCTAGGTTTGAACTCAGGTTTACCTGGCTGCAGATCTCTGGTGTGTTCCACTTTGCTGTGCTGGTAAAGGAGTGAGGAGAGAATCACAGATCATTCAAGGCTATGAAATAGGATGACCTGAAGGATGGTGGTGCCATGATCAGAAGTGGGTTAGTCAGGCAAAGGGTTAGTCTGCAGTTGTGGACAGGATATATAAACTAGTCAGGGAGCGGGACAGCAGTGAATATCTGAGACTGAGGGGAAAAACTAAGTCTGAGGATTTGTCTCCAGATTTGGAAGCCAACTTCAAACTCTTATAATTGCTGCAGGAATGATGGGTGGGTCATCGCACAAATAAGATAAGGGGGCTTGCATTAAAATCTTGAGAAACATGTCTTGAAATAATAAGGAAGCTGAGGAGTATGCAATGAAAGTTAGAGTTTCCTGATGGGAAGTTTAGTCACCTTCAAAAGGAACAAAGCCCAGCTATGTAGAAGCCCTTGACTTTCTTAAAATTTGTACTTTCCAAAGGCCCCATGTTTCTGTGCTTGTGCTCTCATACATACCAGCTGTTTTTTTCAAAATTCTAAGTAGACAGGACTTGAGTATTTAAAAAAAATAACCCTTAGGGTTTTCATGACACTTTCACTCTTTTCTCCCTATCTCTAGCACCCAGTTCTGTAGCTGGGACTTAGGAGCCCTTACTAAACTTTTGTGGGATGCATGAATGAAACTAGAGAACGGGTTATTTTTTCATGCATATTTCAGCATTTGGGGAAAAGATAATTCATTAACCATTGAACCGCTAGGCACTAAGTATTGGTAACACAGAACAAATCTAACTATGTGAGATCTTATCTTGGTTCTCAAGGAATTTATAGTGTATATGGAGGAGCGGAAAGACAAACATACCCAAGATTTTTAAGTACTTAATTGTATGGAACACAGCAGTGAGAGCCAGCGCTGAGAGCCAGTCAGTATGCAGTGGTAAGTCAACAAATGACTCAGGTGATGTTCATTTCTTTGAGTAAAAATGGTTATTAATCATGGATTAATCACATATTAACCACAGATGCAATTAACCACAATTGCATCTAAATTTGATATTCCAATGCTAACTGTGGATTTCAGCACGCAATTGCTCAGTACACAATGGATTGCTAGTCTAGCCCTGGCTTTGCTGTTAATGAGCTTTGTGGCCTTTGTTAAGTCCCTTTACCTCCTAGGTTTACTTTATTTCTTTGTGAAGTAAGTGGGCTGAAAGTTTACATCAGTTAGAATGATTTCTGCTTCAGGTATCAGAAAAATCATATTCAAATGGCCCAGGAACTAAGGACTCGTATCACACAAAAAATGTCCACAGGCAGGGCAGTCTTAAGGCAGTATACATAAAGATTCTGGCTCCATTTCTTTATAATTATCTTGGCTCTGTCCTCTCCATGTTTGGACTTCAACCTCAATGCTAGTGGAGTAAGAGGGACATTGCTTCCTTGTGCCTTTTTTTCAGAACAAAGAGTACCCCTGTCCCCATCTCCCAAATTTATTTCCCCTGAAGTTTCTGGCCAAAGGTCTGTCATATGCACCCATCTAAACTGATACCTGAGAAGGAGATTGAGACCATAATGATTGGTCTAGATTACACCAGTCCTACCCTCTGGCTGGGCATGAGTCTGGCTTTCCCCAAACATGGCTGAAAAGGATCATGGACACCTAATCAAAACCAAGATAGTGTTAGAAAGAAGGAAGGAGATAGCAACTGCTGTGTAGATTATTATTATTCTCTTTTTAGCAAATAAAATTGTTGACTTGTCTTTACCTGTCGATCTCCCTCCCTCCCACCTCAATGCTACCGACTCAGACTCAGACTCCCAACACTCCCAAACAGGGATGATCTATAGTATGTGGGAAGATCACCAAGAGGAAGGCAATTGAACAGATCATTTGAAGTTTGTTCTAACTGCAGTTCGTCCCGTACCACTCCATTGCTTTAAGGAGCTATAAGAGGAAGGAAGGGTGGGTTAGTTCAGTGGCCCATTACACAGTACTAATAATGTCAGGAATCATGAGTTTATAACTGAATTACATTGTTCTGATTTTTCTTTTATCAACAACCTGCCAGGTGCTGAAAAGAGTCCCTGGAGGACAGGGCAGTTTGACGTAGCAGCTACTGAGGGGGTATAATGCACTTTGGGAGAAATTCAGCTGTTAGGATTCCAGACAGGTGGGCCTCTTGGCAAGCACTGAAAAATAAGTGAGCTGTTCTCAGGCAGTCACACTGACTCACTGTATTCCCACAAAGTGGCAAATTCGGAGAGGATTAATGAGGGTGTTGAAAAAGTAGGGGAGAGAAATCAGCTGACTAGCCAATACTGTTTCCTTAGTTTCTTTTCCCTGGGCATTGTGATTGTATTTGTTGGTTTGTGTCCTGACCACTTCTTGATTTATTTCTGACCCTAACCTGTATCTATTATCTTAGGTCTATGGAAAAGTAATCTCATTCATTAGAATATTGACTTTACAATCAACTATCAGATCTTACATTATTATTTGCAGCTGATAATGAATCCATGGGGCAGCTCAGGATGAAATGAGCTCCTCTGTACCTCCAGGGATGGATTCAGTGACTAGCACAAAGCAGTTGCTCAATAAAGACTTCCTGAGCTGATCTTTCCCTCCCTTGAGAATATGTCTGCATCCCTCTATTAGATGTATACCCTGGTGAGTGTACCTTGTAGTCAGCTAAGCTTGTTAAACACAGATGGATATTTGAAGAATTTTATATTTATATTTTATATTTACATATTATATTTATATTTCAGTTTGAGAGGATATATTTTTTTTTATTTCAGAGTATTATGGGGATACAAATGCTTTGGTTACATGAATTGCCTTTGTAGTGCCTGAGTCAGAGCTACAAGTGTGCCTGTGCCCCAGACAGTGCACAACACATCCTTTAGGTGTGAATTTACCCATCCTCCCATCCCCCCTTCCACCTGCCCAACACCCTATAAATGTCATTTGCCATATGTGCACATTAGTGTTGATCGATTAGTACCAATTTAATGATGAGTACATATGGTGTTTTTTTTTTTTTCATTCTTGTGATACTGCAGTTAGAAGAAGGGGTTCCAGCTCCATCCGGTATGATATTAATACCATAGGTAGTTCACCATCTTTTTTATGGCTGAGTAGTACTCCACACTATACACATATCACATTTTATTAATCTACTCATATATTGATAGGCACTTGGGTAGTTTCCACATCTTTGCAATCGTGAATTGTGCTGCTATAAACATTTGACTACAGATGTCTTTTTTATAGAATGTCTCTTTTTCCTTTGAGTAGATAAACCAGTAGTGAGATTGCTGGTAGTTCTGCTTTTAGTTCTTTGAGGTATCTCCATACTACTTTCCATAGAGGTTGTACTAGTTTGCAGTCCCACCAACAATGTATGAGGGCTCCTATCTCTTCGCATCCATGCCAGCATTTGTAGTTTTGGGACTTTTTGAAAAAAGCCATTCTCACTAGAGTTAAGTGATATCTCATTGTAGTTTTGATTTGCATTTCCCTGATGACTAGAGATGTTGAGAACATTTTTCATATGTTTACTGGCCATAAGTCTATCTTCTTTTGAAAAGTTTCTGTTCATGTCCTTTGCCCACTTTTTAATAGGATTGTTTGATTTTTTTCTTGCTGATTTTCCTGAGTTCTATACAGATTCTAGTTATCAGCCCTTTACTGGATGCGTAGCATGCAAATATTTTCTCCCATTCTGTAGGTTGTCTATTGGCTCTAACGATTGTTTCCTTGGCTGTGCAGAAGCTTTTTAACTTGATCAGGTTCCATTTATTTATTTTTGTTGTTGCTATGATTGCTTTTGGGGTCTTTTTCATAAATTCTTTGCCTAGGCCAATGTCTATAAGAGTTTTTCTAATATTTCTTCTAGGATTCTTATGGTTTCATGCTTTAGGTTTAAGTCTGTTATTCATAGTGAGTTGATTTTTGTGAGAGGTGAGAGGTGTGGATCTTATTTCAGTCTTCTACATGTGGCTATCCAATTTTCCTAGCACCATTTACTGAATAGGGATTCTTTTCCCCAGTGTATGTTTTTGTCTGCTTTGTCAAAGATCAAATGGCTATATGAGGGTAGTTTTATGTCTAGATTCTTAGTCCTGTTCCATTGGCCTATGTCTCTGTTCTTGTGCCAATACTATGCTGTTTTGGTTACCATAGCCTTGTAGTATAGCTTGAAGTCTGGTAAATTGATGCCTCCCAGTTTGTTCTTTTTGCTTAAGGTTGTTTTGGTCTTCTCTGGTTCCACATAAAGCATAGAATTATTTTTTTGTAGATCTGCAAAAAATGATGTTGGTAATTTAATAAGAATTTCATTGAATCTGTGGATCACTTTGGGTAGTATACACACATTTTAACCATGTTGATGCTGCTGATCCATGAGCATGGCATGGTTTTCCATTTGTCTATGTCCTCTGCTATTTCCTTCCTCAGTGTTTCGTAGTTCTCCCTGTAGAGGTCTTTCACCTCCTTAGTTAAATATATTCCTAGATATTTTATTTTCTTTGTTGCTATTGTGAAAGCTATTGAGTCTTTGATTTGGTTCTCAGTTTGACTGTTGTTGGCATATATGAAAGCCACTGATTTGTGTGCATTGATTTTGTAGGCTGAGACTTTGCTTAATTTAATTATCAACTCCAGGAGTCTCTTGGCAGAATGATAAAAGCCATATGTAATAAGTCCATAGCCAACAACATACTGAACAGAGAAAAACTGAAAGCATTCCTGTTTACAACTGAAACCAGACAAGGTTGTCCTCTATGATGACTTCTATTCAACATAGTGGTGGAAGTCCTAGCCAGAGCAATCAGACAAGAGAAGGAAATCAAGGGCATGCAAATGGGGGCAGAAAGGGTCAAACTATCACTCTTTGCTGGAAATATGATCATATATCTGGAAATGTTTTAATATTCAGTAATTCCAGTTTCTTCACATTTTGTATAATAGTCCTGGAAATCTGATTATTGATTATTGACTTTTCCATAGGCCACAAATTTATAGCTGGATAAAGAGTTATGATATTGTAAGATATGGGAAAAATGACTTCTAAATTATATTAGAGTCAACCTTATGAGGCCCTGAATGGCTTTCATATCTTGAAATTTTTTGCTCATTTTCTCCCTTCTTTTGGATTTAGGTTTTTGATTTGTTTGATAACAATTCCAATGTATCCCCTTTGTTGGTTTAATAGCAATAACTCTTTTTAAAAAGTGATTGCTTTAGTGTATTTAGTATACACATTTAATTTATTACAATTCACCCTTGAGTAATATTACACTTCAATGTCTTTTCTCCCAGCCTTTTTACTATTGTATTCAGACATTTTATTTCTACATATGTTATAAAAGCAAAAGCAAATGCTATTCATTTTGTTTTTAAAGTGAATTATCTTTTGTAATTTAAAAATTAATAAACAATCTCATTCACATTTACTTACATATTAATCATTTTTGGTGCTCTTTACTCCTTTGTGTTTATCCAGATCATTTTCACCTGTTATCATTTTCAATCTACCCAAGGCACTTTCTGCAGTATTCTTTGTAATGCAGATTTTCTGCTAATAAATGTTTTCAGCTTTTGGATGTCTGGAAAAAATCTTTCTTCACCCTTGATTTTTGAAGGTATTTTCACAGGTATAGAATTCTATACTGACATGTCTTTCTTATTTCTTTCAATTCTTCAGTCATACTCCTTTACTTCTGGATTGCATTGCTTTCAACAAGAAATCTGCTGTCATTCTTATCTTCATTCCTCTGTATATTATATGCCTTTTTTCTCTGATAGCTTTTAAGAATTTTCTCTTTGTTGCCAGTCTTAAGACATTTAATTATGATATGTGCCAGTATAGTTTTGCTCATGGTTCTTGTGCTTCAGGTTTGTGGAGCTTTTTGAGATTATAGGTCTATACTTTTCATTGAAATTGAAAAAGTTTTGGCCATTACTTCTGTCCTCCTCTTTTGGTGACTCCAATTATATTTATGTTAGCTACTTGAAGTTATCTCACAACTCACTGATGTTTTTTTCACTTTTCCCCTAGTTTTTCATGTTGAATAATTTCTTTTGCTGTGTGTTCAAGTTTACTAATCTTTTCTTCTGCATTGTCTCATCTGTTATTAATTATATCCCATTACATTTTTGTCAGGTACTACATTTTTTTCTCTCTAGAAATTTTATTTTAGTTTCTTGGACAACATTAATTTTCCTCTTTCACATTCTCCTGCTTTCCTGTATCATCTTGAGTATGTAGAATATAGTTATAATAACTGTTTTAATGTCCTTGTATATTAATTGTATCATCTATGTAATTTCTGGATCTGTTGCTATTCATTGATTTTTTTCTCCTTACCATGTGTTGTATTTTTCTGTTTCTTTGCATGTCCAGTAAGTTTTGATTAGATGACAGACAATATGAATTTTATCTTATTCATATTGAATAAGGTGCTAGCTATATCTTTATTGCCATAAATATTCCTGAGCTTTGTTTAGAAGCTCAATTAAGTTACTTGGAAACAGCTTGATTCTGTCAAGGCTTACTTTTGAATTTTATTAGGCAGGACCAGAACAGCCTTTGTATTCTGGGGCTAATTTTTCCCCCTACCAAGGCTATATCTTTCTATGTACTTTGCTTAGTACATGAATTATACTACTATGAATTATAGTTCCAAGGATTTTCCCCTTGCTGCTTTTGGGTAGTTTCGTTCCATACCTTGGGCAATTTC